>NW_009648955.1:5073817-5123427 GCF_000708025.1 Charadrius vociferus
CTGCATACTCTGTATTTATCCTAGTTTTGCAATCTTACCCTAAGCATTTGCAGTTTGATCCTGCACTGTGTCTGCTTAGCAGCTGTCCTCTGAGCAGACGGGCATCTCCCTGGCCGCAAGTGATGGGCAGAGCACCACTGCTCACTGCCCACGGCTGAGAACAAGCGCAGTATACACCTTTTCTCAAATCCACCCAGTGAACTTACAAACTCCTCCCAGCCAGGGGCGAAACCTCCCCATTTTGCTGCCTATTATTGCAAATGGATGGGGCAGGCGAGGGCAGGAATGGGGCCTCATTTGGAAGAAGAGAACAGTGTGAGAAAACTGTTATAAAGCATTCAAACAAGCACTATTCTGAAGGGTTAGCACCACAAATGTACAAGATTGTTTTTGATTAAACTTCTTGCAACACAAGGCTTCATGTAAGAAACATCTAAATTGTTTGATTATGAGCCAAACTGAGTAATACACACGTAGGAACTGGGGAGATGGGAGAAAAGGAACAGGGAAGATGAAAAGCATGCATCTGTTCTTTTAAAGTAATTTTAAAACAGTACTAAGGTTTAAGTTAGAAAAAGCAAGTATTAGCTAGATACGGTTGGGAATACTGTTCTTTAGCAATGTAATTAGGGATGGCAAAAGAACACATCTGAGTTTTAGAAATTAAGTTTCATTTTGATGTAAAACAAACCCAAAGCTTTTAAAATTCTGAGAGGCACAAGTGTGTGCACACAATGGAGGGAACAACGCTGCCAAGAGTGCAGAATATATAGTAATTACAGGTATCATCTGGGACATGGGAACATTTCAGCATTCTAAAACAGATACCACATTTCCACATTCCAGTGTAATGACTGACATGCTAATGCTTCCCTCTCTTCGTCCTATGAAAAATCCCAGTGAAGCTCCTAAAAATCAGTCCATATATTCTCATAAAACATTTTTGTTTGCAAGCGACATGACAATAACTAATTAGCAACTGGCAATTAGAAATGTGAAACTATTATAGTTCAACTGAAGGAAAAGAAACAGTAAGTTATAAAAGACAAATGATTTTCCAGCAGTTGTATGAGTCTTTCATAATAAACCTAATAATACTGGGAAAACAATCTGTGCTTTTTACTGCATTGTCTTCCCTGTCAAGGATCACTTAAAGAATTACAGAGTTCCAAAAGTGGCTTTATTTTAAAATGTTACTGACAAGATAACATAAAAAAACAAAAAAACAAAAAAAAAAACAAAAAACCACGAAAAAGAAAGAATATTTTCCTTCTGATAATTAAGCCAAAGTCAAAATTAATCACAAGGTTATAGGAAAAACTAAACGTCTTCTTTGACAAGTTAAGTACACTGATGTAACTAGAAGCGAACTCAGAATATGGTAAACATCACCAAAGTAGCACTATTTCCCATTATTTTTCCTGAAGCTCTACTGTTAACTTGAGGTTTTCTAAACCAAGACTTAAATCATACAGAAGTTAAATAATTTAAATAGCCACCTCCCCTCCCAGCTTATTAATCGTACCTTAATTTGTGCAAAAGGTCGGTCAAAGTTTCCAACATAAAGAAGACCAACATTCTGGGTGAGTAGCCTAAAAAAAACAAAAAAAATCTTTTAAGATATCACTTTACATCCATAAGTTTTTTTGCATCTCCAACAGTTGTTACTGGACCCTAGCAGGGTTACAAGCTTCATTACGATTGCAAGAGCTACCTTTGCAAAGCTGATTACACAATTCTATTTGAACTACTACAAAAAAGGAAAGGCGCGCATTGAAAATGGATGCACACCAGTAATGTGTGTTTATGGTGCAAGCAGCTCTTCAACAAAACCATTTCACAGGCTTCTTTGTGATGGATGTCTCTCCGTAACATGGAAGAATGGCAGGTATGTGCATTTTCTATTAATTAAAGACAGTTAGAGACAAATGGACAGCAAGAGAAAAGACTAGTAAACATTCAGAGCAGCAGGCCTAAGAGTTAAAACAGACAAGAGCAAATAAAAGCATGCACAGTAATATAAAAATGTCATCACTACAAGTACAGAAATAATAGAGAATCTCTGCCATATTGTCTAATGGCTTCCTAAATAAAAAGAGCCCCAGATGCAGTTTGTGCCTGCTGTTCTCTTCAACTCTTTACAAAATTGTTGCATGCACCATCAAGATACAGAGGGCCAGTGGGATAAATTGATTCAAATGACAGTTGGTACTTCTGGCAAAGAGCTAGTTTGATTTCTGCAGATACCTTACAAGTCAATGTTATTACTACACAAACTCCAAATCTGGGAGGAGAGGAGCATTAGGGTGCCACTACTATCAACAAGCAGACAAGAACATGACTGGCCAGTGAAAAGGTTAGGAAAACACTCTGCTGTTCAAACCAGACCACCACGATCTTCCTCTTTGCTAAGAAGGCACAGTGGTCACCCCCTCCACTTCAGAGGCTCCAAAAGCGTTGCACTGAAGTACAGACACCTCATAAGAAGAACTTGTCAATGACAGACCATTGAAAGAATTTCTGTTTTGACTAAAAGGGACATGCAAAACCCATCATACTCTTCAGTAGCTCCAAGTTTTCATTAAGTGTTCGTTATTTTGTATTTTCCTTCAATTTTATATCCCATTCTCATTATCAATAAGGCCTCACGTACAGATTAAATTTCCCCCAAGTAGAAATAACCAGAAAATAAGTAGGAATGTAGGCATCATTCTGCTCAAGTCTGACACCGAGATGTCTCTTTCTTTATATACTTTTAATTCATAGTGAGTGACATCTTTTTTCTATATATGAACTGGTTGTCATTTTCTAATTAATACCTCACCATCTCCAGGCCTATTTTCATAAACAAAAGAAAACAGAAGCTTAGACAGTAGTAAACCATTGACCTATAGTTCACACAATCAAAACACTGTGTGATGTTTCACAGCTTAGTATGATTTGATTCTTCCCAGTTCTGACAACAATATATGACCTTAAACTGGTTCCCCAACAGTGGTAATTGGTGTAACTTGGCAAAATGGCAAAGTTGAAACAGTCATGTGTATAAAACAGAAGTAAGAAGTGGTGTTGAACTGTGTATCATCTTCAAAAATCTTTTTTTAATTGGATACTGCATAGAAAAATTTCCTGAGCATTGACAGAAATACCCATAGGAAGGGAAGACCAGTAAGGATCAGAGCAGATCAGCCACAGTACGGACAGGCAAGTGGCTTCCTCCCTTTGCCCACCAGTGTGCCCGACTCCGTTGGGAAGATCAGTACTGTTTTGCAACAGTTCTGCAGTACTGACATATGGAAGTCAGGATGAGCACGTCAAATTCATTTTCAGTCACAATAAGCCAAATTCATGCAGAATGCAGGTCTTCAGAGCTGAAAGAGCCAGCATATTGATCAAATCTTCTGCTAGGACTGTAAAGCAAACTTGGAAAACATTTAAGGGTTTTCTAAATGAAAAGAAACATATGGGAATTAGCAGAAAAGGTTAAAAAAGCATCTGTAGAAAGGATTCAGGGTATGTCACCGTATTTGAGAAGGGGCATCTTAAAGCAAAAAAAGTATTTTTAAAAAGAACTGCACATAATTTTTGTAAGGCAGAAAAGAAAAAAAATAGTCCACTAGCTCTATTTCTAGTAAGGGACCCAAAAAAAGAGAGAAGACATACAGTGTGATTATTCCCACTTGGTTATTCTTCACATTGTTTTATTTACTGGATAGAAATGTAGGACCATTAAAAATCTGAGTCTTTAGGATGGCTTTAGTTAGAAGTAATGAACATCTAGGGAACCTTAAGATTAACCTTTCCAGAAGACCACACAGCAGTTTACACTGTTGAACTTCCTATGACTGATGTGTACCCAAAACCTGCAAACATACTGCAAGGATTGCCTTCCTTAATAAGACTGATACTGACACAGAAATACAAGCTCATTACTATTTATTCACCTTCCACCACCTTGGCTGAAAAGTATTTTACTCACAATTTTTTATTTGTATTCACAAGTCACTTCAAAAAGGCAATGTTAATTCAAAGCAATGTTAGGAAAAGTTTTAGGGAATGGAAAGTTACCTGTAACTCTCCCTTGCTTAAATAAAAACTCGCATTCTTTGTTTCTTTAGCTTTCAAGATTCCCCTCGAGTTCTGAAGTTCAAAATTATATCACCAACATGCAAAGCCAGTCAGTTTTCCATATAAACACTCAATAAGGTTGAAATGAGCATCTCAATATGATCATAACTTAATGACCTGAAATACTTGTTTTTTCTGACCCTAAATGGTCCAAGCAATTCAAAACAATCCAAATCTTATGACTTGTATAAACTCTGTTACTTCAGAGTCCTTCTTGAGCTCTCTTTGAGAGCAGGCCTGCAGAGAAGGACTTGGGGGTATTCATGGATGAAAACTGAATATGACCAGCAATGTCCGGTCGCAGCCCAGAAGGCCAACCGTATCCTGGGCTGCATCAATAGAAGCATGGTCAGCAGGTCAAGGGCGGTGATTCTGCCCCTCTACTCTGCTCTCCTGAGAGCCCACCTGGAGTACTGCATCCAGCTCTAGGCCCCCCCCCATAAGAAAACCATGGACCTGCACAAGCAGTTCAAGAGGAGGGCCACAAAAACGATCAGAGGGCTGGAGCACCTCTCCTATGAAGACAGTCTGAGACAGCCTGGAGAAGAGAAGGCTCCAGGGAGTCCTTATTGCGGCCTTTCAGTACCTAAAGGGGGCCTATAGGAAAGATGGGGCTCTTTATCAGGGAGTGTAGTGATTAGATATTAGGAAGAAACTCTTTGCTGTGAGGATGGTGAGGCACTGGAACAGGTTGCCCAGAGAAGTTGTGGATGCCCCATTCCTGGAAGTGTTCAAAGCCAGGTTGGATGGGTCTTTGAGCAACCTGATCAAAGGTAACCCTGCCCATGACAGAGGGATCGGAACTAGATGGTCTTTAAGGTTCCTCCCAACCCAAACCATTCTCTTATTACATATCAGCATAATCTCCATATTTCAGAGACTGACATCATGCAGAAGAGTCTGGAGAGGTAAGCAGACTGCGGCAAGAGTCACTGCTGAGGCTCTAGATAGGTCAAGCTACTGCAAGAGTGTGACCACTCCTTCAGCAGTCATCAGTGGCAGATTCAAAAAAAATGATGTGCCGTTGAGGAGAGAGGTGAGATAGAGGAGTATGTGCCCATCTCCATCTCACCTATAGGAACTCAGCATGACTGATCTCTAAGTTGCCATTGAGATGTACTCTTCACCTGTCAGAAAGTTCAAATTACACATAGTCATTGTTATAGTTCTTCTTTACCACAACACCAGGCTGCATTTTTTGAGTAACTAAAATTAACTTTATACCATAAACTTCAACATGTATAAATTGATATAGATATTCTCTCCTAATGCTCTCAACTAATTACCCTTTGCCTTTTGAAGACTTTCCAATGGTAGGCAGGTTTAGTTATAAGCACTTACATATTTCCTTATTTCAAACACAGAATCACAGAATGGTCAGGGTTGGAAGGGACCTCTGGAGATTATCCAGTCCAACCCCCCTGCCAGAGCAGGGTCACCTACAACAGGTTGCACAGGACAGCGTCCAGGCGGGTTTTGAATGTCTCCAGAGTGGGAGACTCCACAACCTCTCTGGGCAGCCTGTTCCAGGGCTCTGCCACCCTCAAAGTAAAGAAGCTCCTCCTCATGTTAAGATGGAACTTCCTATGTTCAAGTTTCTGCCCATCACCTCTTGTCCTATCACTGGGCACCACTGAAAAAAGACTGTTCCCATCCCCCTGGCACCCTCCCTTTAAGTATTTATAAGCATTAATAAGATCCCCCCTCAGTCTTCTTTCCTCTAGACTAAAGAGACCCAAGTCCCTCAGTCTTTCCTCATAAGAGAGATGTTCTAATCCTCCAATCATCTTTGTAGCCCTTTGCTGGACTCTCTCCAGCAGATCCCTGTCTTTCTTGAACTGGGGAGCCCAGAACTGGACACAGTACTCCAGATGTGGCCTCACCAGGGCAGAGTAAAGCGGGAGGATGACCTCCCTCGACCTGCTGGCAACACTCTTCTTGATGCACCCCAGGATGCCATTCTCCTTCTTGGCCACCAGGGCACATTGCTGGCTCATGGTCATCCTGTTGTCCACCAGGACTCCCAGGTCCCTTTCCACAGAGCTGCTCTCCAGGAGGTCAGCCCCCAACCTGTACGGATGCATGGGGTTATTCCTCCCCAGATGCAGTACCCTACACTTACCCTTGTAGAATTTCATTAGGTTCCTCTCTGCCCAACTCTCCAGCCTGTCCAGGTCACGCTGTAAAGCAGCACAGCCTTCTGGCGTGTCAGCCACTCCTCCCAGTTTTGTGTCATCAGCAAACTTGCTGATGGTACACTCTATCCCTTCATCCAGATCATTGATGAATATGTTGAACAAAACTGGGCCCAGTACTGACCCCTGAGGGACACCACTTGTTACTAACCTCCAACTAGACTCTGCACCACTAACCACAACCCTCTGAGCTCTATCTGTCAGCCAGTTCTCAATCCACCCTATTGTCCATTCATCTAACCTACACTTCCTAAGCTTGCCTGTGAGGATGATGTGGGAGACAGTGTCGAAAGCTTTGCCGAAGTCAAGGTAGACAACATTCACTGCCCTCCTCTCTTCTACCCATCCAGTCACACCACCATAGAAGGCTATCAGATTTGTCAGACATGACTTCCCCTTGGTGAATCTGTGTTGACTATTTCTGATAATCTTCTTTTCTTCCAGGTGCTTTGAGATAATACCCAGAACAAGCTGTTCCATCATCTTTCCAGGGATGGAGGTGAGGCTGTAGTTTCCCAGGTCATCCTTCTTGCCTTTTTTGAAGATTGGAGTGACTTTCCTCCAGTCCTCAGGCACCTCACCTTTTGTCCAGAACCTTTCAAAGATGATGGAAAACAGCCCAGCAACGACTTTCCCCAGCTCCCTCAGCGCTCAAGGGTGCATCCCATCAGGCCCCATGCACTTGTGGATATCCAGTTTATCTAACTGATCTCTAACTTGCTCCTCATCAATCAAGGGAAAGTCTTGCTTCCTCCAGACTTTCTCTGTTACCCACAAAGTCTGGGTCTCTTGAGGACCGGCCCAAACAGTGAAGACAGAAGCAAAGAAGGCATTCAGCAACTCATTTCAATTTCTCTTTTAAAATGTCAGTCTTCTATTTCTTACCTGATTTCACATTTGCACAGTTCTATTCTCAAAACACTCAACACCTAACCCTTCTAACATCTGGACATCACCTGTAATTGGCCAAAATCAATACCAGCCTTTGAAATAGTGGTGACAGTTTCACAGCACAGTAATTATCTTTGAATTTCACATTCAAATAATTACCTTAAAATTATGAGAAAGAATTGTCAAAATTGCAAATGTCTACTGGCACTTCAGTACATATATTTATGTTTACAGGAAAATATGTAGCAATATACAAAGTTGCCTCAACTGATCGTATTAGCTTACAGATTCACGTGTATTTTATTCTATGTGTCTTCCATTCAATACATTGTCAACACAATTCCCATTTTTTTCCTGTAAATGGAAGGAAGAAAACATCACTCCAAGAAGCAGCGGTTCTTTAGTATGTGCTGTCCATACATAACCTTACGCTCTCCCTACTCCTATCCCATATACCCAAGTGAGCAGACTTCTAGCCCGATGTGCCTATTTGGGCTGTAACGTTATGTTCCATGCAAACAGCATAAAAACCCCCAAAGTATCAGGATAAACCGTTTCTGACTTTCGCCAATACAATGTCAAGGTCTTAAAAGCCTTGCCAGTACCAAGAAAATGCTGCCACACAGTTATCACCAAATGCCCCATTTTCTGTCTTCTGAATCCTAGATTTGGGCTTTTCTGGGATGCAAAATGTACCTGTGTTTTCAAAATCCAAGCTGCAGGAGCTAGGCACTGCATGCCTGTGGGGGAAGCTGACTGCAGGAGTGGGCATAGTCAGGCACAGAGATCCAAGAAAAAGTAGTGGCAACTGTGATGTGAGGGGGGTAAATGCAAATAAATATAGGGCAGAATTAAGGACTTGGGTGAACAGAAACTTGGAATAAGGTAGAGTGAGATGTTAGGAAATGTGGAACACAAAAGGGACAAGAGGTATAAAGGAGTGACAAAGCAGCTCTTTGGGTTGGACAGCATTGGAGCAGAGCTCTGGGCTGGAGAAGACTGGTGGATTGGGGCTATGTGAGCAGCAAGGACCTATTTACCACAGAAGTCACCCTCCCCGAGCACAGCTGACCTTGCTTTGGGGGCTGGGACAGTCCCAGTACCATTGCCCCCTTCCTACCGCCTTTGGCCATGAGAAGCAGAATGACCCTTAGCTATGGACTCTATGTAGGCAGCATATTTCAAAGAAGCCTGATCACTTCCTCTTCTCCACACATGGCCTGTTCCTGGTAACTCACTAAGAGCTGTTTTAAGATGAAGGTGGGTATTTCAAGATAATCTCAACAAAGATTCAGGCCCAGCTCACCAACACACCAATGCTCCAGCCATTAAGTAGTACTTTGTGAAGGCAGAAAGTAGGTGTCACATAGAATTGTCTAGGTTGGAAAGGACCTTTAAGATCATCAAGTCCAACCATCAACGTAACACTGCCAAAACTACCACTAAACCTTGTCCCCCAGCACCACGTCTACCCATCTTTTGGATACCTCCAGGGATGGCAACTCCACCACTTCCCTGGGCAGCTTGTTCCAATGCTTAACAACCCCTTCTGCAAAGAACTTTTTTTCTAATATACATCCTAAACCTCCCCTGGCATAACTTGAGGTCGTTTCCTCTTGTCCTATCATTTGTTACGTGGGAGAAGAGACCAACCGCCACCTCTCTACGACCTCCTTTCAGGTAGTTGTAGAGAGCAATAAGGTCTCCCTCCCCTGAGGCTCCTTTTCTCCAGGCTAAACAACCCCAGTTTCCTCAGCCACTCCTCATAAGGCTTGTTCTCCAGACCCCTCACCAGCTTCACTGCCCTTCTCTGGCCACACTCCAGCACCTCTATATCTTTCTTGTAGTGAAGGGCCCAAAACTGAACACAGTACTCGAGGTGGGGCCTTTTAAGTGCCGAATATAGTTCCTCCATGTCTTGTTGGCAGGTATGCCTTGAGGACACCACCTCAGCTTGATCTGAACCCCAAACACCAACCCCCCTTCAGACTCCAAGGGCTCTCTTGAAAGTGTGCTCGGGCTATCAAACAGGGCCACGCAAACTGTGGAGCTGAAAATGTAACTTCTGACCAGTCATACACAAACTGGCTGAAAGTTTCCCTCTGGGCTACCTGGATCCTAGTGCTGCCGTGCAAACTATGGAAGGAGGTTTCAAGAAAGGTGCATGCAGAGAAATAAAGGGGCAGGGTGGAGCCAGGAGCAGCTCCCTCTCACAGGAGCAAGTTACTGCAGATTAGCTGAACGCGGTAACTTGCTCCTGTGCGAGGCAGCAGCTCCTGCGCTTGCTCTGTTGCAAGACCGGTGGCATATCGTGCAGGAACACAGACTGAAACTTGCAGCTCTAGGCGACAGCACAGAGGTCAGACAGGTTTGAAAAGCAGGGAGTACGGAGTGAAAAAGGCAATGTGGGCAGTAGAAGAGCTGAAAAGAGGTAAGGTAACTGGGACTGGAAAGGTGGAATGTGCTGAAGGAACATGATGACCAGGCATGTGGGCTTGAGCTGTCTGGTTTTTCAGGATGAAAGCTGCCATGAAACAGGCAGTGGTAGGTATGCAGAGCTGCCTGCAGCATTGCTTCAGTTCTTTACTACCCCTGTGAAACAGAACATGTAACTTCTTCCTTAAATTTCCAGAGGAACACTCACCAAAATCCCAGAATTTACAACAATTTATCAAATAGTAGATTGCAGTATTTGTACTAGGCAATACTAAAATTTAACTTGACATACATCATGGTTGAAGAATAGTTCATCACTCCACATAAATCAAGTCACTGAATTCTGTATTTCTGGTTTTATTCTTGACTGTTGCCTGTTTCTTTCACTAGCTCCTGCAACCACCAAAAAAGCCTGACTCTAGATGAGTTTGTGTTTGTTTTTAAGAGCTCGATAGGTGCTACAGCTTGCCACCAAAGCTTTGCTAGATGTAATAGAACTTCATTGTTACATCAAATAACCAGAAAAAGTATTTGAGTGCACGCAAGACTGCAGAAGCTTCCAAAACTCAGCCTGACAGCTGTGCAATTCTGTCTGTACTTCTAATGACGGTGTAGATGGAATTGACTGCTTTCAGCAAAGGACGAATGGCAGTTCCTGCTGTGGCCTGTTCTACCTGAAAGAACTCTCTCCAGATCAGACAGGTTTTTTTTCTGGTTGATCTGAATAGTAGACTGATACCTGAATCACCCTTGGTGTCTGCCTGGAAGGGATTTCACCCTAGCAGATATGATTAAACAGGAATACCAATTTCACTGATGAGACAACAGGATTAAGATGCATGGACTACTTCCTCTTTACAGTTAGAACCAGCAACAACTAGCTACAATGGGGCTGGGATCTGATCATTCTTCATATGCTGCAGAAAGACATTTGCAGTCTTTACAGAGGTTGCAGGTGAAAAGATTCCAATCCTGAGAAGATGTGTATCAAAAGTGGAATAGATGTGAAACAAAATGGAAAGAAAAAACAATCCTGACACTCAGTGGGGCTACTGACCCTTGTGCACATCCCTGTCTTTATTGCGAAGAACATGTCAGCACACACATTTGTGGCTGATTAAAGCCAAAAATAGAATACAACCTGTTTAAAGTATAATTTGGACAGTCAGACAAAATTTTAGGGAAATCTCTGTGACCATACTCACATTCTAAACTCCCATATTTAAAATAACTATATAACAGGGATTAATAACAAGGCCAAGTGCAAGGTCCTACATCTGAGTCGGGGCAATCCCAAGCACAAATACAGGCTCGGCGGGGAATGGCTGGAGAGCAGCCCTGAGGAGAAGGACCTGGGCGTACTGATTGACCAGAAGCTCAGCATGAGCCAGCAATATGCAACCACAGCCCAGAAGGCCAACCACATCCTGGGCTGCATCAAAAGAAGCGTGGCCAGCAGGTCAAAGGAGGTGATTCTGCCCCTCTACTCCACTCTCGTGAGACCCCACCTGGAGTACTGCATCCAGCTCTGGAGTCCTCAACATAAGAAAGACATGGATCGGCTGGAGCAGGAGGAGAGCCACGAGGATGATCCGAGGGCTGGAGCACCTCTCCTATGAGGAGAGGCTGAGAGAGTTGGGGCTGGTCGGCCTGGAGAAGATAAGGCTCCAGGGAGATCTTATTGCGGCCTTCCAGTACCTAAAGGGGGCCTACAGGAGAGCTGGGGAAGGACTTTTTACCAGGGCATATAGTGACAGGACGAGGGGGAATGGCTATAAACTGGAAGGGGGCGGGTTTAGATTAAACATTAGGAAGAAGTTTTTCACTTTAAGGGTGGTAAGGCACTGGAACAGGTTGCCCAGAGAGGTTGTTGAGGCCCCATCCCTGGAGGTGTTCAAGGCCAGGCTGGACGTGGCCTTGGGCAACCTGGTCTAGTGGGAGGTGTCCCTGCCCATGGCAGGGGGGGTGGAACTCGATGATTTTCAGGGTCCTTTCCAACCTAAACCATTCTATGATTCTATGAGTATTAGTTATGGTGTGAATGTTTTTGCATTTCATTTTAAAATACACCTTTTGTGTGATAAGCATATACAAAGAATTCCACTGTTACGCTCTACATGTGCTTTTAACTGTCTCTAAAATTTGCTCTGGAGGCATTTGCACATTTTAGACAGAAATGACTGTTATAATTTACCAACACAGACGAACAACAGCCCCGAGAACAGAAGCAACACCTTTGTAAGTTCAATAACTGTATTTTCAAACACTATTTGAATGTTTTTCACGTATAGCTTTGAAGATAAAGGTAACTTTTATACATAATTTTATAGATTTTGTATTCCATTATGCAAAGAAGTTACCCCAGTATGTCATTATTGCACATGATGACATGAGCACAAATAAAGCAGCATGAGACAGCAGAAAGGACACCATGTTCACATGATGCAGCTGATGTCCTCTTAAGAGTATAATAAATATTCCGCATTTATCCTGTGTTCACTTAAACTGAAGGAAAACTGTGCACTGTGCTGCAATATCTTAACCATGGAAAGTGAAGCAGTTTCTTAAGTAGTTTCTTGAACCATAACTTGGATTCTACTACAGTGACATTACAATTATATTTTGCTTCTTGCTTATGCTAATTGTTCCCCATTGCTTTTCAACTCTAATTATGTATTTTCTAGGAATATGTAATTGAAAGAAAAAGCAAGAAGAAAATTAGAAAAGCATAAAAAGAGAATTATAAAAATTGATGTCAGAGTCAAAAGAATTAACTTCCTACATTCGATTTTTTTCAAGATCATTAATTATTTTCATGAATTTGTTTCATACACTAATGTAAGAATAATATAATGAAAATATACTAGGTATTATTAAATATAAAAGTATATAAAAGGATCCAATACAAATTCTGGTAAAAGCTTATACTAGTGCACTGATAAGCTTGTGAATTTAAACTGACATGCATGTATGGTCTGCAAACAACATGCATTTCATTTTCTTCTAAAAGTATATAGAGCCAAAGAACTTGACAGTTAACAGAAGCAGTAGTGAACCTTGCACACAGAATACTGACAATGGCAAAGCAGGGGCTTCACAGGCAAGAAAGAAGAGCTCTCTCCTGCTTTCTGCAGTGCATTTATCAAACCACTTTTTCAGGCTATGAAAATATTCTAACAAAATGTTATACTTATCAGTTATGCAAGAAAACTTTTCATGGACAAATATAAGCTATTCTAGTATAATCATCATGATAAAGAGTAGAGAAATAAAATGTATATTTGATTTAGGAAATTCTTCCTCAAATTAGAGCACAAATTGA
Source organism: Charadrius vociferus (assembly GCF_000708025.1). Taxonomy (NCBI): domain Eukaryota; kingdom Metazoa; phylum Chordata; class Aves; order Charadriiformes; family Charadriidae; genus Charadrius; species Charadrius vociferus. The sequence continues at coordinate 5,086,790 of NW_009648955.1, forward strand.
AAAAAGCTACGAGGAAACTGGAAGAGATACCATGCACAGCTGGTTACACAGTAAAGACGCAAAACCCCCTGGGTTTGAACTCAACAGGGGAAAAAGGTTGGGAAGAGATACAAGCAAGTGTTAAAAAAGAAACTGTAAACAATTTTACAATGCTAAATTCATCTCTGCAATTAAAAAAACCCACAGAAAGGTAAGCAAAACCTTTTCATTCATTGAATTCTGAATCTGCAGAATAACCCAAGACAAGTTAATGGTGATGGCAGTTAACATAAAACTCTATTCGAAGTAATATTCATCGGGAAAAATGCAGTGGATAGCAGAAACTAGACTTGAATTTAACACCCTCAGCCTTCCCATATATTAATAAGCATGCAGCTTGCTGAAACACACGCAACTCAGGCAAAAATATCAATGTTATGTGTTAATTGCCCTTCAAAGGAAAAGCTCCTACGCATAATACTTGAAAGGCTTCACTGAACTACCTCATGTCCTACAGTAAATCACTGCCTGTCATTGACTATTGATAATAGGAATCTAGGAAGTAACTGATCCCTGAAAGACATACTTCTACTGAATATCGTCACCACTGCTATATACTGAACCCAATAAAAATTACATTTAGAGAGCTCAAAACTGTAAAATGAAGTGACCTCATATTTGAAGTAATGGTCTGCAAGTGATTCTAGATCACGGTCAAAAAGAATAAAGTGACCAATATCAAAGTTTACATTGAGTTAGGAAGGTTTAATTTACATTATTTTCGAACAAGTGTTTGGTTGTAGGTTTTTTTTGGGGGGATGTTTGTACATGAATGCTTTCCTAGAGACAGGGAGATTTTTCAAGAAACATTCTTGCACTTTATTTTAATGTTTGTCCAGGCTTTGCCTTACAGGCAAATCACATAAAGAAGCATTTTGACTACATTTACATATAACCTCTCCATAAAAAGTAGAAGGGAAAAGTAAGTGGAAACAAAAAGTACACATTAAATAATCATGCCCATTCCTCCACCAATGGAATATTATTCCCTGTAGTATAACGAGCAATTTGGCTAGGCTGGCCATAAATTATCTGAAAAATGAGGCTGCTTGCCTTTTCCTTTGGGAGATTATTACGTAGTCTGAAAGATTTCACTATTAGAATCTATTTCTGATAGTAAACGTCAATTTTTCTTTCTGAATATCATCCCCTTCATCTCACTGAAATATAGGACAGGAGTTAGGAACTATTCCCAATTTGCTGAAAGACCTGCCTGACACAGGCTGCGCTGCAACTCTGCCCAGTTTTATCCATAAATCACAAAACAAGAGCACACACACAGTCCTGTAGCAGGCTCACTGGAACACTGCAAATCCACCTTCTAGTCTAGAAGCCCATAGGGTCCTTTCACCTTGGACATCTTTTAAAATATAACCGAGACCACAACACTAGCAAATTCAACACCCAGAATTAAAAGAAGAATTGACACTACAACACAAAGCTTTGTATCGGGAGACTTCAATAAAATAAGAAGTCTAATTACAAACATTTTAAAGTCAAAACAAAGACATTTGTAAGTGTCTCAGGAGCTCCTTAAGAAAAATGGATTTCTAAGAGCAAATAAGATAAAGAAGAAATAAATGAGATAATCGCAAAAATATCTCAAGTATATCCAAGTACAAAACTGGTAAAAAAATTTCAGTAGATTCACTTGATCATGTGAAAATACAGGGAGCAATGAAGGAAGATGGGAAGACTGCTGAAAAACTAATGGATTTGTTTGTTCCCACTGAAAAAATTAAAGGCATCTAGTCAGGAATAGGATTATTTTTTTTTAGTTACCAAAATGAAATGCCTGCAGAAATAGAGGTACTAAAAGAAAAGCTCTGAGGATATATTGATAGATAAGGTGATATAAATCGCCAAACCCTGATGCAACATATCCAAGATTTCTGATGTTTCTTAATACAGAAGGTCTGACTTGCTATTAAAAAAGAAAAAAAAAAAAAAGTCAATCTTTAACACCTAAATAGGGTGATTTCTGTAAGCTTCTCGGAGTCCTACCCGTTAGCACAGCATTGTTCAGCATGCCTACCTTGGCCACGCATGGCAATGCTACTTAGGAGGTTGCACATCCCCTGCATTCACACTGTGGCTGCATCTGCCTTTCTTTTGATCATTTTAATGAAAGAGCGCTTAAAAAGGAGTGGGGGACAGGAGAGGCACCACACTGACATAATCAATTCAGACTGCCAAAAGGCTTCCGTTACAGTCTTCCACAGTAATTTATTTTTTAAAAAATAAAACTAGGCAGTAAGTTCTTCTATACAGAAGAGGCTACTTACTGTTACGGATGAAACCCTGATTAAGAGACTGGACAGGCAGAATAAATGGTCAGTTTTCATCTTGGCAAAGGCCAAGTGACTATTCAATTTATGTAACAGGCTGTTTAATATATTTATTAGTAATCTGAAAAAGTCAGAACAGAGAAAGTCTGCTGATGAAGCAAGTTATGAAGCAATGGCTGGCAAGTTTAGCTAGATTACAAAGTGCATCACTTTGAAAGAAAGTTGAAGCCATACTTACAATCACCCTTACAACCTCAGCATTACTTTCCTCTGCGGTGAAAGATATGTGCTCCTGTGTGTATGAATCAGGGAAAGGTACTTACCCATTTAATTAAGAAATGTATCATAATGTATATGACCCTGGCAACTAGAACTCTGCTGTTTCCTAACAGTCAAAGGCTTGACTTTGAAGCTCACTGAACTCTCTTTCCACATGAGGTTTTGTCATTCCCTTGTCCTTGGTCTTTCAATTTTTAAAATAAAATAAAAATAAACCCAAACTTCTGTCCTGTACAACTATTCTAAATCGTCAGAGCAGAGATGGAAATTGAAATATTCAGCAATTTTAACACAGGTTGTTACTGCTAAAAAAACACGACAAAGAACTGGCAGGAAAGCTACATCTGGTCTCATCTGGCTACAACCTCCCTCATTCTGCCCTTCATTTGTCAGCACAGCTGCTCCAACAGTTTCCTGGTTTTCCCAGTGCCCCGCATGCTGCACCAGTGGTGGCAAGACCTCACAGCAGCCCCAGACTTTGGCAGCTAACACTTCCAAGTAAAAGAAAACAGGCCACTCTGTAGGTTGGCCAAATTTAGAGAGAATTCTTCTGCAGTAAGGACAAGAGGCTCCTGTATCCCATGGAGGTGACTCTACCATATATCAAAAATCTATTAAATTATGGATGCTAAAGTTTTTCAGTAAAAATGTTGTAAACCACTCTGAAGCACAGCATAAAGTACCCTGGGTAAATCAGTTGGCACCAGTATCCTTTTGACAATGCAAGGCAAACCAAAGATTGATCAGGTGATCCATATTTCATTTCTTGTAACAAAAAAGCAAGGAGTGACTGAATTATGCTGACTGAGGGAGAATTCAAATCTAATAAATACTTCATCACAAAACATGTACTAGACCGGAGCTCATGCACACTGCCGTGATGTGCACGACAAAGAGGGACTGAACATGCAGGCACGTAATAAAAATATCCAGAAGATTAACAATTTCTCTTAAAAAACCCCAGTAAAGAATAAAAAATTTACTAGTCTACATGGATCAGAGATATAAGTGGTATTAAAATTCCCACCTTCTTATTAAAGATCCTCCATGGGAAGGCATCATGAAAAAGCACCCTTAGCACGTGCACTGCCAGACCACTCCAACCGATTTCTCTTTCTTCCTGTTTCCCCACATCACTTTAATGATTTATTCAAAAAAATACTTTATTAATTAATGATGCACAACCACAGAAATGTTTGAATTGCAGTCTACAAACCATTTAGGTATGGCTTGATGAGGGAAGCATGCAATGAACAACGAAGTCTTTGTCTAGGATTGGGAGTGATTGGCAGTCAGCTGCCATCTACCCAGGCACAAGTGCCACCAGCAGAACACACGAACACCCATCTGTTACGAACAAATCTACCACTCAAAATAAGGTAGGAAGGCTGTCAGAGACTTCATGAACTTCACTCTCATTTCTGAAACCTGCATGGATGGTGCAAGATTTAGGTCCTCTGTTCATTATAAAATTAAGCCCCTCATCATACTCACTATATGACCTTTTTAATGAAATTTCTTTTACAGAAATTCTTAAGGTAGTAAAAAACACAGAATGAAGTATACTGCATTTTGAATAAGAAATGCAGTTGAAGTACTTTCCTGGGTGTGACAAAAGAAAGGACTATTACCTTTTAATACCAACTACCAACACTGTAATACTGATTATTGCATCTGTAACCTAGAAGGCACTTGCAGTAAAGCTGCCCTGTCTTTCTGGTGTATTACTCTGCACCAAAAAAATCAGCATCCTTACCCATAAAGCTCCTTTCTCTATAGGGAAATCGCTGCTCTGCTATTGGGGTGCTCTGCCTCACTTCAGAGGTGCCACATCTCCTCCAGTAACCCTTTGCTCCATTCCTCTTTCTGTCCTTTACTTCTGACTTTAACACTCAGCTGCCCCTTGGTTTTGTTTTGTTCAGGCTTTTTAAGATGACTATCTCCCTCCAATATATTCTCCCCCCTTCTTCTTTCTCCAAACTTAAGCACCATTTATCCCAATTCCCAATTTAGAGAGGGGAAGCATACTTTTCTTGGAGCCGCCAGGAGGGTAGTGGGAATGCGCCGGGATGATGGCAGCTTGAATGATGATAAGAAACAGAGGGCAGCCGGCAAACAGATTAGGAACGAAAAACAACTTCTGAGATGCCTCTGCTCCACACACAGCATTTGCTTCACAGCAACAGCTCCCAGGTTGAGAACCACTGTTCCAGCTTCTCCTGAGCAGCCATGGTCCCCACAGCAATATAAACCTGATGCAGCTACTAAAAACACACGAGACAGTACCCAGGGTCCCTTCTTCCCAGGCACTTGGGGTACGGTCATATCCAAGCTCACAAACACCTCAAGAAGTCCCATGCAGCCAGACCCACCTGCTTGTCTGCACATGGGCCGAGGAAAAGAACCAAGAAGCATCATCATCATCATCATCATCTTAGGGAGCTGCTTCTACAGAATTTCGGGTCAATACAACCATTTTGCAAGCTCTTCATATGCTATCAGTATTCCTAGTCTCTTCTTTTCCAGCTTTTTAGACTTTACTTGAAATGATTAAGCTATTTTCGTGACACACTCTATAAAAAGTCAAAGAAGCTGAAGCCTGGGTGATGAGCAACTTGCTAAAATATATCTTTCCTATAGATGGTGGGAAAAAATAATTGAATTCTTCATAAAAATTGCTGTATTATTATTACAAGAAGAGAGCATCTTTTCATTTACTGTCTTGAATTATGAATTTTTATTATGTAGGGCACAAGTGAAAGAGCAATTACGATCAAATGCTAACTGCATAGGACAAAAAATTAGTTACTTGCAGTCCCTGGTTATTAACTACTGATTTAACTGGTATCAGGATGACCTGCTCTGGCTTTTCTTTCATCTATTTCTGAGAAGATTTATGTAACATAAATTATTAAGTTATTAATTAACAAATGTACAGTAAAGCAGGGTGTTTTTTTCCTTTTTGCAATATGCCTCCAAGACATCATTTTTTACTGCAAGCAATTTTGCATGTCCTTTTGGATTACATTTTACCCTTGCTAAAAAAAGTCTGCTAAAAAATTAGTGCAACATGGTTCAGTATATTTTGATTTTCCAAGCCAAAGATCCTCATGGCAATATTATAAGCAACCTGCACAGATAATAAGCCTGTTCAGGGAATATAGTTAACTGCAATTAATTACAGGTATTACAGAAAAAAGAAAAATGACATTGTTGATTATAAACACTGTGAACTTGATTCAGGTCTATTTAAGGTAAGACGAAGTCTCTAAGAAGAATTAGTATGCTTTCTTAGACTAAGTAATATAGCTGGGAAGAAAAAGGACTGGAGCATGCAAGTTAATCTTGAGCTTGAAGAAAGACTTTGATGTCTCAAAATTTGGCTATTTTTTAAATACATATGATAAGCATAACAAAATAACTTAAGCTATTGCATTTTCCTATATACCCAGTCTTACCTACATCTTCAGACCATCAGAGAGAGAAACTTATCAATCAGCATACCAGAATGCAATTTCAGTTATTTCACGGAAATCCTATGCATTTTAACCAGGACTTTAATGGCTCTGGAGTAGCAACTGACAGCAAATAAAAAAATAATCACCTTTACTGGAAAAATGAACCCTGAAGATTCACATGCAAATATGAGTGAGAAAAGGAAAGAAGAACGAATAAAACTTTAGCGGGAACACAAATTTGAGTCTATCTGGGAACAGTATCGCAGAATTAAAGAGAGAAAAGGGCGAACTCATAGATCACATATTCCTGTAACAGATGATGGGAAACCTACATTTTAACACATCCCTGCTGTGAAGCTTTACACCAGTTAGGAAACCCAACAACAAAGTGTCTCATATCTTTTTTTACAACCTGGTTTCCTAAGAGAAGTTCAATTTAGGAGTGGCAGAAGTTATTCCATTTACTCAGCTACTACAGATCTGTGCTCTGGACCTACCTGTCCCAGCACGAGTAATGCAGAGCCCCTGGGGTCGACTCTTTTTGGAGGAATTCAATTTCTTTTGGATGCTAGGCTGTAACCTTAACATTCCTCAGCAACATTTCACATGCACAGACTAGTGACAATGGGATTACTTTGACAGTTTCTACAATTCTGCATTTTTTTGGTCTAATATATTTAATTTCAAACTTGGAATATTGCTTTAATTTTTCATATCCAGCATTTACACTGGAAGAAGACTTATCCATGATTGACTTAAAATGCACAGAAAAAGAATTAACTCTAGGTTTACTTTACAGGCACACACTTATTTACCTGAACCAGTCAAAGAACATCTATCAGACAACAAGCACTAGAAGCGCTGCAAAATCAAGTTTTAATTGCTCCTTCAGATAAATCCTTTATCTGTTTAAAAATTAAATGGGCCATTCCTTTCTTTGAAGCTACTTTCAAAACCACCTTGTTATTATGGCAGAGAAAATCTATTATCAGAGAGCAAACAGGCACTTCATTCAGGTATAAATCACTCAAACCTATGACAGAATGTAATTAAAGTATTTAACATTTGAAAACTAAAATAAGGAAAAGTGAATTGCTTTCCTTAGGACCAGAATGCAGAAGAAGGGTCTTTAGATAAGCAAGAATACTTGTTCATTAGGTTGTCATGAAGACACACAGGCTAAAGAACTCTGAGTGAGGAAAGAGGGTGCAACCTCATACTTGAGAGGTTGTGAGAGTTGCAAAATTATTTCTTACCCAACTTTCTAAAGCTTGCACACATGGCACAAACAGATTTTCTGCAATTGTCCCAATACTCCAGACAGTTCTGTAGAGCCAAACTAGTCTGTTTTCTCTGCAGTTGAAACAATGGTTATTCTCCTCACTATACATTATTCTGTCTCCATTCATCAGTTCTGTATAAAACCCACCTTCATATAAGCTTATCAGTGGTCTTTACTTGCACAGAAGACCAGTAACTAGCTACACAGCCTCAGAGTTCGTAGGGTTTTTTGCTGTTGTTTCGGGTTTTTAAATACTACAAACTTGAGTGGAAAGCTGTTGTAGCTATCAGTAAATAAATAACATACTATCTAAAATGAGGATAGAGAAAGAAGCTCTCTAGAATTAAGATTTCCCCCACCTCACTTCTTCCCCTAACTCGTCCTTTCTTGCTCCTTCCATAACTTCTGGTTTTCTATCTTTGCAGGTCCCCTTGGTAATTAAACTTCATGATAAGGCTTTGTCAAAAAAAACCCCAAAACTTCTCCTGTTGACACACTGGCTGTTTTAGAGCTTCAGAAAATCATGCAATTTCAAAAAGAAAAAAAAAAACAACAAAAAACTGTATGGAGTTATTTTTCCCTCTCCCTCATTTTAAGTTAAACTATTTGTGATCCTGGAGCTATTCCATCAGAAGCCTTAATTTAAAATTATCACCACATTCTTGCCCTTTTGTCATAGCAATTTATGTTTTTCTGTCTGAAAAATCTTCTATGCACTTTATGTCTTGTAAGAAATTCAACTTTAGTCAATCAAAGGGATAATTTAAGTTGAGCAATAATAGAGACATATCTTCTGCATTAAACAGGAGTACATAACTACACTGCACTGTTTAAATATTCGCTTGGTAAAAAAGAGAGAGAAGCGAGTCTGCAAAGTCTAAATCTATAGTATCTTTATGCTGTGGATTTCCGGATCATTTAAAAATATTTCTGTGTGAACTTTCATTTAAAAAGAACCATCCGTTTCACAACACAGCTTTCAGCAATGAACACAAACGTTTGGACCAAATGCTATATAAAATCCTTTGGGAAATGAACGATCCTCAGTCTATACAACAGAAAGCAACAGAACAGACAATGCCGTAGAATTTCAATACTAGTTCTTTAGAAGGCTTTTCTGCGCTAGTTAGGGTTCATTCTTCTTCCTTAGGCTTGTCTAGCAACCTTGTCAACCATGTAACATTTTAAGTAATTTGTCCCACATCTTTAAAGCATGGCATACCCTGTACCAATTTATTTTTATTCAAATGAAAGTGCTTTACACGAGTAAAGCATAGAGGATACAGGTGTGCCTCTTGCAAACACAGGCTCCATCAAACCATAAAATCTCACCAGCCAAACAATATCAAAGAAACTTAATTTTAGCTCCGAAAAAAAGGCAGGATATCATCTTCAGAAGACACTTGGAAAATTCCTACATAGTGCATGTCTGAATGTTACAAAGAGAAGCAATTGGCATACAATACATGTAAATAAATTTAAATTGTGTAATAGCATCCTCTTATTTTTAATGTAAAAGAGAAACTAAGTTAAACAGCAGAGACATCATCACTGTGCAAAAACCATTCATCACATCCTGTTATAAGAATGAGTAAAAGAGGAAAATGACCAGTTTTGATTATCTAGTTCCAATGGCACAATTCAAATAACTGAAGCTTAATACTTTTGCTGTTAAAACATGCTGTATTTATGACCTATCTCAGCTGGAAGAAAGCATTTGCATGCCACGCCATTGCCTCCTCTAAAACCAAAAAATTATTCTAGTTAAGATACGCAATTCATCTTTTGAAACACAATTTTCTTAACACATAAGTAACATGTGAAGATTTTTATCACAGTGAGTATTGTGCAGAAACTAAGGACAAACATCTTGCTCAGTGAGGTTTGAGAGTTATTTCAGCTTCTCTTCCTTAATGAGAGCAGAACGAACAACAGTTGAGTCCTGAATCAGACCTACATAAAGATCACTATCATCACAAATTAAGAAGTCAGAAATGTTACTAACACATTAGTTGAAAAGGGTTAATCACACCTATAATGAATTTTCCCCTTTGGAGGGGAGAGAATAGTTTGGGGCCTTCATCAGGAGATATCCAATTCACTTTTGAGTCCATCTATCCTGCTCTGCTCCCCAAATCCAGTGATCTCCTACCACTGAATATCCACTTTCAAGCAGAATTTTGTACTCCTGAGTAAAAAGGTTAAAAACTTGAGCATTTGAGATTTCATGCTTTAATATTCATCAAAAGAGTGAAGTGCTTTTATAAACATCTGTGAGAGATGATGGTTTTGATATGTAGACCTGAGGGGGTGGGGGGGAATAATGAAGTTCACTATACTGTTTCACTCTGCTCATTCCAATCTTCGCTATCCTGTAATTAGAGGTACACACATTACATTTCATTTCTAAACTACTGATAAATATTTGCCTACAGTACAATCACTTTGTGAAAAAAAGACTTTATTTTTACATATGAGAATAGCCAAAGATTATAGCTTTGAAAATATTTAGTTGTTGTAAGGGGGAAAAATGCCATCTGCTGGGTACAGCTGAGGACTGTCCTTTTCTTACTAACACATCATGCTGCCCTGAGCAAGTTTTCTCTTCGCTTCAGACTTCATTTTTCCCATCTTGAAAACTGACACAGCCATATGCGTTGCTTTTGGGGAGTATGTAATAGCGGCCCCATTAAAACTGTGTAACAGAAAACTTCTTCCTATCATACCTCTCAGAGATAGGGAGGTCTGACAATAGATAGGACGACTAGCATTTGAATAAGGATGCTTTTAATCTTTCAAGAACATCAGAATTGTCTCTAAACCCCCCAATCTTTCACTTGTTTTTGTGTCTCCACATATACAAATTTTGCTGTTAGGTAATGAAAACATTATTCAGCTTATAAAGCAGAGCAACATGCTGTTTCTCTATTAGTCATATACAATTTTTCTACCATTCGTAAGCCCGTGATGGAACGTTGCTTGGTAGAGTACAGATGCAGAACCTAGCTTAAAACCATGAAACCAAGGCACTGAAAATCATACTGCTTAAGCAGGAAAGGAGAAGTTGAGACGTTAAGAAATAAATTTATATGAAAAAGCAAAGTCAGGTTTAATAAAATGGTTAATCTTTAAAATGAAGAAGTATGACAAAAGGAGGATAGGGTTCCCACATGTAAACATGAGGAGGAAATGAGGAGAGTTTTGTTTTGATCGATAAGAGCCAAGGGAATTCTTTTATACTGTTGTTTGTGTTTTTAATTTTGCAACATAAAGAAGCAGCTGTCACCTGTGTGTGTATACACACACACATATGCATATAGGTATATATATTTATAAATAAAAAACTGATTCATTTAATATGAAGCTGAAACAACTTACAACCTTGGAAATCTGGGTTTCAAAGTGAAAATAAAGGCTTATTTCTCACATATACAATGATGCTAAAAATGAAGTAGGTCCTGTGAATGAACATATCTTCCATATGTTTAAGATAAAAGCCTTGAAGTTGATTTCAGAATAGAATTCAGTACAAAACTGTGCTTGTACTTCACACTCACTGTCATAAGACTGCTTTGCAAAAAGCAAGAAAGCATAAAAAGTGCATGAAAACAAGGAATTTTAGCCTTTTTAAGATCCTCTAGTAGGATGACATGCTTACAGCTGTTGTCAGATGGAACCAAATCTCTACTGAAAACTATTAAAGGCTTTTTACAAAGCACTAGATATTCCCCGTCAAAGCGCACTATGTGCACAAGCTCCATACCCAGTAGTTACCGTGCTTTTCCCGATCGCTTAGGTAAGTAACAACACGGATTCTTCATTACCATTGACTCATCAGGCCTTGATTATGCAAATTGGTCTCTCACAGACAGTTACATGCAACTATTGCCTCACTAATTTTAATGTGTTTCTACAATAGGATACGCATTGTTTCCCTGCAAAAAACCTACAAGCTGGATGTTAGGTAAAAAGACAGCAAGTGTGAATTACCAAACCTATGGGAGTTCCTAAGTCATTAAAATAACAGATATTAAAAATCCAATTTATTTCCTCAGAATGCAAATGTCCCTTAGAATGCTAATTTTAAAACCAACTCATCACATATGTATATATTTATATTTTTTAATCAATCATCACAACTTGAACCCCTACAAAACCACAGGCACAGGATAATTATTCTAAAAAATAATTACGTAGGTTTCTTTTTTAATGTCTCTGAGGTTGTAAGATAAGCGCATGTATCAAGAGTTTCTCTTGGCTATCAAATAGGGAAGGCGAAACTGCTGATAATCTCCCAGTGTTTTAGAAGCCCAGAGTTGTATGCATACCATATTGATAACACTGTCATGGCAGAAATGCGAACAGGATCATTTATTTTGTTGACATGTTTTGCTGATTCCGAAGTACCTGTGAATTCAGGAAGACACAAAAAGCCAGGCTTCTAATTTCTAAACCAATTTCAAAACATTCTGATGGTATCAAAGCAAACTGAATGGTACTCTTGGAGTTATGACTGTCATGAATTATTTTTTATCTTTAATGTATTCATTATTTAGTACTTATATCTGTTTTTTTATGATTTGTGAGTTTGGTATTACCAGAAAATTAAATAATAAAATGTTCAGAGTAAGACCGATGAAGAGTGCAAAACAACACATACAATATCTTTTGCGGTCCAGTCTGTTTGTTCTGCTCTACCATGGTGATAACTTTCTTCTCCTCTTGGTTTGCTTTATTTTTATTTGAAATATTCCACAACATGCAAGGAAGTCATCTGAGCTGATTTTTTTTTCCTTAAATACATGTTTCTTTAATTCCAAACACGATGGAAAAATACTTAGTATTCAGATCTCTAATAATTCTATACTAGTGCTCTTCTCCCAAACATGGTTTTAAATGTACAAATCTGTAAACTCAAGAAAACGGACAATAAAATCTCATTAAGCAAACTAAAAAAACCCCAAACAACTGAATATTAATTTATACTGTAGGCAATTAATGCAGTAAAAAATATTCTGAATTAAGGTATCATTTGTAGCATACTCACAAAATCTAGCAAACACTCCTTGTCTGAAGGAGCCCAAATACATGCAAAAATGCATTTCAAAGAAGCTCATATCAATTTATAAAATCCATTACAAACACTTTGAACAGGATGTTCAAGAATACTCACTAATAACTCCTATAATTTAAAAAGTTAATTTATATTGCTGCAAAAGAAAAATATGTTCACAACCTAATTTCAGTAAGTCTGACAGCAACATATCTATTGTTCAAGCTATAGCAAATGGAAGATGAAAATTTTCTCTATCTAAATTAGATGGTTTTTAAATTATGCATCTGGGAAACCTTTACAGCATGTAGAACAAAGAACAACGTCAAATTCCTCTTTATAAAAAATGCATGTTATTTTCCTTTGCAACTCAAAAATCTTCTTTAAAAGAACAATCCCATAATTTGTAAATTAAATGTAGGTACAGTAACTATTCTGAAAAGTCTCTATATACATTAAAGAAAGCATGAAGAAAGAAAAACAAAAAGTATTTTTAAATATGTAGTAATTAAATGTCTAACAGTTCCATATTATTTGCAAAATATTTAACATCTGATCTACAGGTAAGCATAGAATAACAGATTGGAAAGGATCTTCACATGTCATCTGCCTTGTGCTCAAGACAAGGTCAGCTTCCAAGTTATATCAGGTTGCTCAGAGCCACATCCAGTCAACTTCTGAATATCTCCAAAGACGGGGACTCTACAACTTCCCAGACTACTATAGTGTTTGACCTTTTCACACAATTTCTCCTCCTGTCCTTTTACAGTTTTTGGGTCCTTTGCTTTTCATTCTTTCAACACACACTTCTTAGCAGCCTGGCTCCATCTTCTCTATCACCTGCCGTTAGGGAGTAGTAAACGGCAATAAAGTATTAGGTAGTCTTCTCTTCCTCAGTCTGAACAAACCCAGTTCTCTCAGCCACTCTTTGTACATCATGTTCTCCAATCTGCTCACTGTCTTGGTGGCCCTCCACTGGACTTGGTCCAGTGCATCAATGTCTTTCTCATACTGGGGAGCCCCAAAACTAGACACAGCACTCCAAATACCGAACAGAGGTGCAGAACCATCCCCTCCACCTGCAGTCCGGTTATCAGCTGGCCGTCTTTGCCACAAGAGCTAACTGCTGCCCCAGTTTCAAAGCTTTGCTCTCCAGTGCCCTGAGGTCCAGTTTGCTTAAGCAGTCCCTAACTTGAACTTCCTCACCTGTTGGTAGCAATTAATTTCCCTGCTCTCTGCCATGAGGTTCAGGGACCTCAGAGGCCTGAGAGTGGACCTTGCCAGTCAAGACCAAAGCAAAGGTGTCACTGCATACCTCAGCCCTTCTTGTATCTTTTCTCACTACGTCTCCTGCTGCATCAGCAGCACGCCGTTTTCCCCAGTCTTCCTTTCATTACAAAGGTATCTATAGAAGTCCTTCACTTACCTTCAACTCCAGCTGAGTTTTGGCTTTCCTAATTCCTTCCCTCTACGCCCAAACACTGTTTATGTTCTCCACAGAGGCCTGTCCCCCTTTACATCTTACACACACTTGATTGTGCGAGTTGACCCAGGAATTCCCCATTCAAGCAAGCCAGCTATCTGCCATACCTGCCTGTCTCCCTGCACACTGGGAAAGCGTATGTCCTTGTGCATTTTGAGAAGGCTGTCCTCGAAGCTCAACCAGTTCTGCAGGGCCTCTCTGCGCTTTAGGGGTCCTGCCATGAGATACCACCTACCTATTCCTTGAAAAAGCCAAAGCCAGCTATCCTGAAGCCTGAGATTACTTTTCCACTGCCTGCTTCTCTCGCTCCTCTCTTGGATTCTACCACCTTACAGTTGTTTAGCTGGGGATGGCATCAGCTCTCAATTTCCATATTCACAAGTAGCAAGAAATCTAAGCCACATGGCCAAAAAGGAAGAAAATATCTATCCAAATGTAAAATAGGGCAGAGAAGTGCATGGGAGATAAGAAAATTTTAGAGGCATATGGTCTTTGGGAGCTTTCCTTGATCTCGCTTACAGATAGAAATGGGTCTTTAACAGAGTGGATAATTGTTATGATAGCTGACATGAGCAACTGCAAAGACTGCTTTAAGGCAGCAGCTAGTTCAAGAAAAAGGAACAGGGTCTATAAAACATACAAGGCTTCATTTACATTCCACTTTGCAAGCATATAGATAATTTTAGGATGATATGAGGTAAAGCCTTTAAAAATCTGGAGAAATGTGTAGCTAACGTAGAATAATTATCTGACAGATGGAGATTGCCCAAGGCAGCCACTTGAACATATAAAAAGATGAGGCTGAGTTCATTTTTGAAATCCAACTTTAGAAATTCCAGGAGCATCCTGAGTATTAGTTGTGGAAGGTACAACATTATGTTCAGTGTACCAGAGTATAAATAGAGGTTAGATTCAAAGCCTTACTTTGAAAATAGCTTTTAGAAGCTGAAGTGTTACGAAGATTTTAAATATCTTCACACAAGCAATGTCGCATAAATACTTACAGCATAGTACCTAGGTAAACTGTCTATCTACTAGTTTCCATCGCAATACCAATGGTGGCAGTTGTGTGTGCATATTTCTACCATGGTGATATCTCTGCTTCCCCTTCCCATGCCACCACGCGGTTCTTTCTACACATAACATCCTCTCTCAATCAGTTTGCACAGCCGTGCCCTCTACGTTTCTTCAGAGCTAGTAAGACCTACTGTGGTAACACTTGAATGCCTGAAGGTAATAACTAACCAAATTACTCCTATATTTTCGTTTGCAACTCTTACATTCCGTAAAAAGTAAGCAACTTCAAAGCACATGCTGCCTTTAACAACAGTACAGCCATAAATGCAGTTAATATATTCAAACCTGCACTCCTCCTGCTGTCATCCCAACACTGTGCATCTTTGCATCTATTTGCAACATCTTGTCCTCATTTGTTCTGTAATTGCTGTGCGACATCATCTGCATTCTGCCTCATAACTCCACTGTACTCAACAGAAATGCAACCCCAATCTTGACTGTGATCTTTGGAGGCTAGAGAAATATGGGGATTATTATTTTTATCAGCAGGGTACTATTTGTAAAGCTCCCATTTTCTGATGGATGGCATGCATAAGAACAAGTTTGTGCTCTTTGATAACGGGCATTCTGCAAACAGGTGAGAAGGCAAAGAGCTCACAGACAAACCCAACAATTTATGGATCACATAAAAGGGGGAACAGAAAGAGAGGAAGGAGCAACAAAACATGGGCCAAACAAACTATCATGTCAGTTCTGTAGATCTTAGCTGATTCAATTAACTTCCATGACTTTTCAGCCAGTTACCAACTTTTTTTTTTTCAAAGCAGAAGAGTGAGGAAGACTAGCTTATAAAACAGATAAGCCACCCTATGACAGACAACATAGCTATATGACGGCAAATCAAGAACATCATGGCTATTTTGAACCAGTTGCAGCTTCTTCCCCCCCCGCCCCGGCCCTTCAGAAGCTCTTTCTAACTTACAGAAAAAAGGACAACATCACATCTAACAAAAGGAAAGCATTCACTTGTCTGTAGTCATGATTCTCAGTATCTGGTTGCTTATTTGTAATTACCAACGTATCCAAGATTTTAAGTCCCTGCTGTCAAGATTTGAAGCCCTGCTGTCCTTGAATGTATTGTACTTTATCTCCCATTTTTCATTACTTGACAATGCCCAAGCTAAACAGAACTTTGCCTCAACACTGTTTATGTTGAATGCTTTTTTTTTTTTTCTCAGTATGATCTACTTAATCATGGATATAATAAAAAAACAAGATAGGCTTGCTACCAACAAAGAACTCATGTCTATTTCAGATTACTAGGTTTTTTTTTTAAAGAAAGAAGCCTTTATTACTATTTCGCTCTTAGAAGATGAGTGAAACTCCTGATTCTTTCAAATACTTCAAGGTTCTACATAAAATTTATATTATTCTGTGATTTGAAATGGCATCAAATTGACCCAGTAAGATATTAATTCAAAGCCAATAAAACCAAAGCCTTGCTTGTAATTTGATTTTAGCATGTCTGATTCAGATAAAATTAAGGGACTTGCACAGGCTAATTAAAAAACTGTAAAAGGAAGCACGGACATTTGAGAAATTATGATTTTGGAAGCAACCACAAATCTGGCACTATGTAGACATTTTCAGTTGATATTTGTGACATTTAAATAAGGCTCAGAGTTGGTTTGGAATTTTTGGATTTTTTTCTTAAAGAAATATTCTTGGAGTCAGGCATTTTGGGAAAAATTATCTCTACTGTTTAAAAACAGTCTTCTATGTAATATAACTGAAATATTGCACACAGCAATTAAATATCCTCCACATTCTCCTCTGATAAGGTCATTTAACTTGTAGGTCATTTGGAATTATATATATAGTCAGTACAATTGATCTTTATCTCCCATTTTTTATTACTAGACAAAGCCTGAGCTAAACAGAACTTTGCCTAAACACCGTTTGTTTTTTTTTTTCTCAATGTGTTCTTCTTAATAATGGATATAATTAAAAAAACAATATAGACTTGCTACTAACACAGAGTTCATGTCTACTTCAGATTACAAACTTTTTTTTTCCCTGTGAGTACCATCATAATTTAGGAAAAATACGAGGTATTGTTATATGATCAAAGGGCTCCATTTCACATTGCTGATGTGAGACCGTTATCTTAGTAAACCTGAAATTATAGTAAAGTGCTGGGACGTGGGTCCACCTTTTCAAAGCACACATAATGTGAGAGCTTTTCAGTTCAACCGCTGTATTTCACCAGAGATAAACAATGAAGTACTCTCTTGTTAGCTGCTTTAATAAGTTGGTTTGGTTGTTTGTATGTTTGGTTTTGTTTTTTTAGATAAAAGAAACTATATCGATGTGATGAGAAGAGACCAAGAGAGCGCATAAGCTGGAATTCTTGCAAACACCACATAAAAAGAGTTAATCCAACCATCATCCTGATGCTTGGACAGGCTGGACTATGACAATACACAGGGGACAATTACCATGGCTCAGCTGATACGCTGTAATTCACTAAGGTGCAATAATGCAATTTCTTTCAAATATGTGCACTGAACAGGAGCGTCAGGATTAGGTCACTGAGGTTACAGAAACCCTGCCTTTCTTGGGGATGCACTAGTATCTTTTTTCTTTATGTTTATTCTTTGTTATGCAGTATTCATCTTTATAGGGAAGTGTATTCTCGAAGTAACTCATAGATCATAAGTCCAATCCTTCTTTCTAATTCAATGGCGAAACTCCCTCCGAAATCAACAGTGAAATAACTGAACCCTAGATAAAAACACTTGGTCATTCATCCGTAACTGAACTACATCTGGGCTGAAACACAGCAGCTATTTTGCAGTTAACTTACTATTGCAGACTGATCTATGGATGGAAATGTACAACTGAAAGCACAAGGGAATTTTAGGTAGATGGAAAATAATCATACTGACTAAAATCTGGCAAACTCCCCAGAGGTAATGCCTTTATTCATACGAAAAATGCACAAGATGATTGTTTACAATTGTTCAGGATCTCAATTATGTATGCCATCCAAAAGACATGTCCAACCGCTGACAGTGCTCTAATCTCATGCTACTGAATAAATAATGCTCCTATATGCTTTTTTCACTATTTAAGTGAACAGGGAACTATAAATACAAGGGCTGCATGGTTGGAGTTTTGTGACCGAGACTCAGGTTGTAAACTGTGATAAGATCCCACACACTTGTAGCACAGGTTTAGATACGCCTGCATTTCAAGATTTAAGGATGAGCCTGTAAATCAGAACCAAGGACTTGGAAATTACAGACAATCCCCGTTCTCATTGTTTCAAGCTGTCAAGTATTTGAGATCAATACTTTGACTTTGGCTCCTCATTTGTCAGTAACAGATCAATACAAAGGCATACCGTCTATTTCCATAAATCTTATTGCTTAACTGTACCAAAACCACACCGGAATTCTCTAGCAGTACTTTTACTGCATCTGTATTACTCTGCTGCCAAATGCATGCTAGATTTCTTTTTGGATTACTGAAGAAGAAGAAGAAAACTTTTTTTACCTAAAAGGCTGAAACCAGTATCAATGTTTGCTTTTAATCTCAGTGGGGTGAGAAGAGGCAGGAAGCCTAACATTGTCATGTTAGATTTGCCAGTAGCAAGACATTCAGTTCATCAAAACAGAATTTTTACTTATACCAGAAATCAACTATGTTATTATGGTAGTGCTCAAAACTCAGGAACTGTCTTTTTACAGTCTAAAATTAAAGATGCTTCTTTTAAAACTCTAGTCAACAACTTCAAAATCAGTGTAATTCTGATGTTTTCTCAAATGAGTTCAGATTTTACCAAGCGATAAATTGGATACTCAAATTAACAACTGAAGCAGTTAAACCTGGATTATTTCATTCATTGTTTGCGTTTAACTGGGCAGAAGCTACTGTTTCATAGGTCATTACTTAACATAAATACCTCTCTCCCAGCAATGGCAAATTATTATCTTCCACCCAGTACTTCATTAACTTTTCTTTTTGTTGGATGAATGCACTTATGTTACTAATAGCAGTCAACTGTCATGTGAGATGAAGTAAAACATATCTGGAAAAATTTTACTTTATTTATCAAATGTCAGATTGCTAGGATTACTTTTTTCTTATGCACGTGAGAGGAACATAAACATTAACATATTTAAGTATTACAGTATTTACAGACTAATTCAGATCATTATTTCCACAATACAAGCAATGCACTTATTTTCACATAGCTGGAATACGGTAGAACTTTTCTAAATGTTAGAAAGTATTTCCAATTCCACAATGGATCAGCCATTCTTTAATAAATTGCTACTAACTGCCCAAATTATTAGAATTAGTTTTTTGCTGGCTTATATTTTATAACCTTGTCATGTTCCAATCAAATAATCCATGACATAATATATCAAACATAACACAATAGCACTGACAGTTTTGTATTTAAAATCAGTGATAACTAAATCAAGTGAATACTCCTTTTTTAATGTTAAATGAAAAATCTGTTGTGTTTTACTTCTGAATCACAAGCTACTACTGTATATTTATAAACTCTAGCAGAAGTCGTAAGAATAACCATAATAAAAATAACCTTCCCATCAAATAACGGGTAATTTTATATATGGGGTTTTTTTACAGAAATCTTTTGTATTACACTGTTCTGTAACTTAAATAAAAGCCAGACAAACATAAAATGTTTGTAATGAGCCGGTTCTCTGAAGTCAAACTTAAAATATTCCTATATGCTATGTTGTTACTCAGGACTTCATATTGCATTTCCAAACACAAAAATCTGAACAGATAATTCTGACCTCATGAAATGCTCAGAAGTTCAAAGTTGAGTATATTTTGCAGATTAAATTCCATATCCTTAGGAGACTCTCTATTCACCAAATATATTCATTAACATGACATGCAAATGTTTAAAAGTTAGATGGGCCATTATTAGCACACTGGAATACGTAAGCAATATATGAATTAATTGTTTAATCATACTGAGTTGCCTGTGGCACCAAGAAAAAGAAAAGCTAAATGTCAGTATTTCAAACTGTCAGTTGAAATGAGTCCCAGATGTTAAAACATTAAGCAACCTAAAAATCAATTAACTTCGTTTTAAACAAAATCTTTTCCAAGGCAAGCTTTAATCTAGTGACTCAATCTTCCCCTTCCCCTCCCTGGCACAACTGAACATGGAAATCGCCCCTATTTAATATGTGCAGTGACTGAACTAAGCAAACAATATGTAGAACTGTTGTAATGTAAAGATTTATGTCTTCGGCCATTAGAACTCACAGGTTTTGATTAAGATTTTAATAGTTTTAAAGGCAATACCAAAGAATACCTATCAAGTAAAAATGTTATGTTTTTCTTTAAGAAAACAAGTGCCATTTGTCATTCTGCAGAATTCTAAAATGGAAGAAAGCTTAAGTTGTTATTATTTTGCATAAAACCAATGAAAAATAGTTAAATTTATACAGGAACTTAAGTTAATACAGCCTGCCTACTTTCTAAAAACACAAGGGGTAGTGCTAAATACAAACAGGACTTTTTTTACAAATTTTTTGAAACTTAATTTAAGAATGAGCAAATTTACATTATAAATATCCGCCATTGTTTCAGTACAACAACTGATTACAACAGTTGCCTTTGTTTTCAGTGAACAAATTCTACAGAGTATAGAAAGGCTTAGCCCCAGGAAATGTCAAGAAATATCAGAGGAGAGAATTAACTGCTAAGGGACATTCACATTTCAAAAGGGAAAGAATTACATACCCCTCTCCACCAATTCTTGTTATCTTTAGACGAAAGTCAACAGAGTTCAGACTGGGTGGCTTCCATTTCAAAATATCATCACATCGACCAGGCTTGTATTTCTGAAGAAAATTAAAAAGCAGTTTAATTATGCTTATTGGTTTTCACTAGTTTTAAAAGTAACAATTCAGCCTTTCAGACTATATTAGCTGTCTCTAATGAATTACAATACTTAGTGACCGAAACAATGAATTCCATTACCACGGAGGTAGTTGTGCTTCACTACTTTATTTGCTGCTCCCTTTTAAAACTGCTTAGCACTGTAGCCAAGCCATTGCATATAATAAAAAAGCTGAGAATGGAAATAAAAATTAGCATACTTCATTATCTCTCCCTAGCTAAAGGGAAACCTCAAGAAAGAAAATAAGACAGCACAGTAACAAATGAAAACACTGATAGGACATACATAAAAGATACATTTAAGATAATCTCAACATTTTTGAACAATATTATGAATTATATTTTTGTTACCCGTGCTGTTGGCTGACACAACATGAAAAAGCCAGCAGTCACCATACTGCCAACTATCAGAAAGGCCCACGTTCTTTAGTACCAATGGAATTTAAGTTATGTAAAGATTGAAGTACATCATGACATACAGGAACATAAATAAAGGAATATCTGTTGCGTAAGAGAAAGGGTACACACTTGAACCAAACGTTGCAAGCAGCAATTTTCTGTTAAATTAGAGCTTTGGTTTCTTGGTCTCTTCTATCATCCACTTTGTTTTACTAAGATGCTGTTTTGTTCATCCTCAGGTAATAGCAAGAGCCACCCTGCTAACCCTTTCCGCACTAGAAAACCTTTCATGGCAATGGAGAAAATCAGAATTCACGTGAATAGGGCAAAAGTAAAAGAGTAATTTGCAGATGCACAAAATGAGATTTTTTAATTGTTAAATACTTACTAACCCACAATGAGAAAATTAATGCAATTTTCCCTAAAAAAAAACCCACCCAAGAATGTCCAGTGACTTTAGGTAACAGAGGGATCACTAGCATCACATTGCACCCATGCTGTGTTAAATATTTGCAAAATGCAAAATTTACTTACGATAAACTAAACAATTCCAGATCTAAAGTGAAAAAAGCAGATGAAGAATTTTCTGTTTTCTGATCTAAGAATGGAAAGTTATTCTTTCCAAAATAAATGCAGCTTATCATGCAGCTTATCTTACTTATCATTTCTTGATGAAAATATTAAAAGGTATTGTTTAAGCAATTTAAGAAAAAAAGAAAATGTTTCAGCAATAAAGAAATATTCCTTTAGTTACCACCATCCTGCTATTCCCTCCCTCATTTCTCTGGCTCTTTTCCATTCACCAGAAATATCTTAAAATTCCAACAATCTCATCTTCAAATTCTTAGAGTAATGAAATTTATCTTGCTCCTTGGTTATTTCCTCTACTTTCCCAAACTAAAAATCTGCTATCATGCAGTATGGTGTTAAAAACACTTAAGGACTTTTGCCATACATACTGACTGATATTAAATAGATAAAACAGAATATACAAAAGATGATGATCAGGTAAGCATTTAAACTTTTCAGATCATCATTTTTGTATGTATTTTTGTTAATATACAGATTATGTAATTAAATATGTTTTGAAGTATTTACATTCACTTTTACAGGAAGCATTTATTATTTTAGTATATATTTGATTGGTTGTGTGCATTGAACATGAGAATTATGTAAAGATAGACGACACTGACATTTCTTTCTCAGTTAACTTTTCTCGCCAGTTTCTTGTACTTATACCTGATAGAGAGAAAATACGGAATTAAATTCTACATAACTTTTATTACTAAAATATGCCCCGGGAATAATAGGACAAAATGCAGTGTTCGCAAAGACATTATTTGTTGCTCTGTCTCATCTGCAGTTTCTAATTTGGCCAAAGGCAATTACTACTACTAGGTATTTACTACTTAGTTCAAAGAAGAACTACTGTGAACACTTCCATATGTGACAAATTTCTCCATAGACAGTGAGAATTTAATTTATGAACCAACTGCTACAGCAGGTATGAAGGAACACACGGTAGAGCTGAGTAGCTGAATTTGTTGGAGCAGGTGTGGATTTTGCTGTGTGGAACAGATGATTCATCTTAATGGTTGCTCTTTGGTCTTTTAGCATGACTGAGGGCTTCAAACATTCCATAAAAGTGACATTTTCCAATCATACATAAACCCTAAAATCTTGTATTAAGCCTCTGTGTAACATGGCGTCTAATTTATTGACTTGCAATAATCTTCCAAGCAAGATTACTGAGAGTGTTTACAATGATGGATTTATGAATATATACTCAAGTAATCAATTTCTTTTTAAGCAGTAGGTCATATTTTTGAGACCTTATGAGCTATTATGACTAGTCAGTCTAACTGACTTTAGAAAACAATCTCTGCTTGTTTAATATATGGTTCCAAACCATACTTCTACATATTATTACTTTAAAGAGGAGATAAAGAGAAGCTAAGAGTCTTCGAGACAGAGGAAATTGTCTCTTTCGTACAGAAATACCAGTCTCAATCAAAAAACACCCCCTATTTTGTGTGCAAAAGGTAGATTTGTACTGCTTATGCATTCACAAGTACTAAGTATCTCCTCGCAACCATAAACAGGAGCCTTACTTTCTGGAGAAATGGATAACAGGATTGAAACATAGCCTGTTTTGAAAACTAAACCCAAAAATTTCTTCTGAACAATGTCAGAAAATTCGAAGGCCTTTAAGAGAGGACCAAAGGCTTCGTTCAGGATTGCAGACTCTATCCTTTTTCTATTTACTTCTGCCTGGAACATAAACCCTGGAAACGCTAGACGGTCCTTTAGGAAATGAATTCTTATTGACATGAAGAGAATGAACCAACCTCTCTGAGTCACAGCACTGAAATCCAGAGGAAGAGCTGCATCCAAACTATGTAACAACCTAAGAACGGCCTCACTAGAGCTCTAGTGTCCTGGCTCTCACAATGGCCAAAAGCCTGTGCTTAGGGAAGGTGAAAAACAGGGCAATCATATATGGTAGTTTCTACTACTGCTCTCTCAGAGACTACCCATTTCCAAGCTCGGAGACTTCCTGACGTGGATATGATTCAAATGTGATTCCTACATATTTAGTGATTTTCAGTTTTCCCTGCATGAGCTCCTCTAGTTCCTCAGTAAGACCCTGTAAACCTCCACCAGCTGCAGCAGCCCGCAGCCCAGTGTTTCACACACAGCCCGACTACACTGCAAGAAAACCCATCACCTTTTGTTTATCTTGAACCAGCTTTTGTTGGTTTCAGACTTGCACTCCCTAGGGCTCATATTAAGAGAGACGCTGAACAATCAAACCACATTGCTTCTATGCTACTCATAGTTTCATATGCTTCCATACGCATGGAAATACTCAGAGGCTACCATGTGCGGTTATAATTTTTTTCTCCATGTACATTACTCTACATTTATCTACACAGAAGTTTCTGTGCTATTTCATCACTCAGCCACCCAATCTTGTAAGGGCTTACGGTAATTCTCCACATTTAGCACCAGCCCTTGCTGATCCAGCAAGAAAACATCACTTTACGGTTCATCCCATTTTCCAACTTGTGTATGTGCAGTACTCCCCTCCCTGGTGAGGACTGACCAGTACCCTATCCCCTGACTCATACTTTTTAACCAATTACTTACCTGTGCAAAAACCTTTTCTTTTAAGTCTCACATCTGCTTTAGTTACTTCAGGAGTTTTCTTTTAGCAAGTTTGACAAAGGCTTTCTGGAAGTCTTAGGGGGGAACACCATATGGTCCTTACTCAAATTATTTTTGATCCCTTGGTTAGAGAGGCATAACCTTCCTTTCAAAAAGGCATGTAATTTTCCCCAACCATGTTTACCCAGGTACCAACTACTGTATTCCTTATTATATTCTCTACTCCTTTGTCCAGTACAGACATCAAGCTTACAGGCCTTACTTCTTCCCGATCTTCCATGACGCCTGCCACCACCCTCAGTTTTTTTAATTGGCATTGTATTTTCTAGCCTCACATGAACAGGTACTAATGTATATATTCCATATAGGATCTACTATAGGATTTTTTCAAACTCTTTTTCCAAGGCTGACAAGTTACACCCTCCTAAAAGTCAGTAAGAAGCCAATTGCACAACACACAAGAAAAGCTATTCCAAGATCAGTAATCAAAAGCAGTGTTTTGACAGGATATATCTGCATGCCTGTAATTGCACCGCTGGATCCACAATTTTGATTCAAGTTTAATTAAAAAATTAATTGGCTGGCTTGCTTGAAGGGGAGTGGGGGAGGATTTGTTCTTTAAGATGGAGTTACCTTTCTTGCCTTTACCTCCAGAACCAATGTAGCATGAAACAAACCTCAGCTAAACTTTTTGTCCTATTATTAAAAAAACTGAGGAAAAATTATCTTTACTACACTTCAAGTTAGCCAAAGAGATCTTGCCTAGAAAGCAATGGCAATAAAAATACACTTTTGGCTATTACACTTAGTTTTGACCATTGTTGAATAACACCGTTCTCATTTCACAGCAGATCTGTTAACACTGAGCACCTGGTAAAGGTAACAGGTAATTTACTCATATCTTTCCAAAACAGTTACAAAGGCGTAGATAAGCAATCAGACTTCAAAGCTCATATCATGAACAAGTTATACAGCCCCCAGACTACTTCTGTTACCACGGAAGACAGAAATTCGCAGAAAATTAGCTATAAAATGAGAATTCAACCAAAGGCCACACTAATAATCCCCAAGGAGATTCATTTTTGTAACGGGTGAGTCCATACACACGATACAGCAGTAGTAAGTTCTTGAGTTTGAATGCTAAGTGCTAAATCAATTTCGTTAAACATGAGCTGGAGCCAAACAAGAATTCTGCTTGTTAAGTATGTGAAAACTTCACCTTAGATGAATCATTGCATACTGCAGACCTGTTCTGCCTGAAGTTATTCTACATTCTAATTCCAAAACAAAATGTGAAGCAATCTGTCTGAGATCAAACTACTCCCTAGCATTTTAAATATAGCATTCATAGCAACGATATCCTCACCATCACCTCCCGACAAATATGGATGTACATGACTACTTCTAAAACATATTAGGTCCCATATCATCTCAAATACAAAGTTCATGCTTCAGTCTGAAACCTTTTAACCTAGTCTAGCCACAGAAATTAGAACTCAACACCAAAACCGTACATTGACAAATCAGAAACTATCTCAAACAGCTTTAAAGGATTGGACTAGATGACCTCCTGAAGCCCCTTCCAACCTAAATTATTCTACAAAGCTGTAATATGTCTTTGGATGCTTGTTCTTTCAGTAGCCATATTGGGTACACTTACACTAGCATTTTAGTTTGCAAAAGTAATGTACTTTCAAAGCAAATCACCCAGTTGTTCTTACTTAGTACAAGTTAGTTGAGATAGCTGGGCAGCTCTGGTGCACGCAAACTGGATTCCGTTTACATAAAACCAAACTTGAATTCTTACTTCAGGGACATACCTAATGCACTTCTCCCCACAGTACGGACACTCGAGTCCAAGGCAAAGGCTGTACCATCGCAATGCTACCTAGCACCTACCTAGCACAGATGAACCTGAGCAGTGAAGATATCCCGCAACATCCTGCAATGCTACTTCAAAGGAACAATGCTGTCAGTGCCTTCACGTTGGCTATGAACCCCCAGCCCTCAAATTTTTACAACTCTGCTACTCACGCAGCATCTACCCAACTTTACTTCTATCTTTGTATTATTATTATTATTAAAATAAATGCCCTACTTTCTATGGTCATTCTCTGCTGGCAGAACCCCAGCCCCTTTCTTTTCATCATTCCTTTCTTTTTCACAACCTTCCATTCCAATCAGGGCTTTTCCCAATGGCAGTGTCAACCACCTCAGTCTCCTAGAAGACTGAGCTTGGCCAGTTGGTACTCGTCAGCCTGTGCTGGTGGAACAAAAGATTCTCCAGCAGCAAACTAACTGGCAGAATCAAGAGGTTACTAACCTCAGGAGTGCTGCAGTGTACAACAGCACTATCAGTATCACCTCAGCTCAAGAGGATGAAGGCCAGGGACAGCAGATGTGTCAGAAGTAGCACGGCAAATGTACCCCTATTATGGAGATCTTGACCTTCAAGCAAGAGCACAAGAATGAACCTAAAACTCAGGTGCACATCCAACATCCTGGAACGAAGACTTGTCGCTGAAGACAGCCCAACAGAAAGCACATCCTCTGCCATCCCACTTAGGCTGCTGAATTTCACGGATTCTGAACCTCATACTCAAATCCATATCACAGAATCACAGAATGGTCAGGTTTGGAAGGGACCTCTGGAGATCATCTAGTCCAACCCCGCCCACCAGAGCAGGGTCACCTACAGCAGGTTGCACAGGACGGCATCCAGGCGGGTTTTCAATGTCTCCAGAGTGGGAGACTCCACAACCTCTCTGGGCACCCTGTTCCAGGGCTCTGCCACCCTCAAAGTAAAGAAGCTCCTCCTCATGTTTAGATGGAACTTCCTATGTTCAAGTTTCTGCCCATCTCCTCTTGTCCTATCACTGGGCACCACTGAAAAAAGACTGTTCCCATCCCCCTGGCACCCTCCTTTTAAGTATTTGTAAGCATTAATAAGATCCCCCCTCAGTCTTCTTTCCTCTAGACTAAAAAGACCCAAGTCCCTCAGTCTTTCCTCAGAGAGATGTTCCAGTCCCCTAATCATCTTTGTAGAGCCCAGAACTGGACACTGTAGTCCAGATGCGGCCCCACCAGGGCAGAGTAGAGGGGGAGGATGACCTCCCTCGACCTGCTGGCAACACTCTTCTTGATGCACCCCAGGATGCCATTCGCCTTCTTGGCCACCAGGGCACATTGCAGGTTCATGGTCATCCCGTTGTCCACCAGGACTCCCAGGTCCCTTTCCACAGAGCTGCTCTCCAGGAGGTCAGCCCCCAACCTGTACTGATGCATGGGGTTATTCGTCCCCAGATGTAGTACCCTACATTTACCCTTGTAGAATTTCATTAGGTTCCTCTCTGCCCAACTCTCCAGCCTGTCCAGGTCACACTGTATGGCGGCCCAGCCTTCTGGCGTGTCAGCCACTCCTCCTAGTTTTGTGTCATCAGCAAACTTGCTGATGGTACATTCTATCCCTTCATCCAGGTCATTGATGAATATATTGAACAGTCAACATATTGAATATATTCAATATATTTAATACATGCTCAAAAGAGAGTACTCAAGCCACAGGTACGGGGTTTTGTTAGACCCTGATAGGCCATTTTAGCACTGTAGGGCAAACCGATGGGTTGCTGGTCATGTTCAATCCCAATGCCCTACCCTGTCCCAAAAGTACTAAGTCTAGTTGTACCCTTCCTCCATAGTTGCCCATATTAGTGGCAACTCTTTTATTCTTCTCCCTACAGGTCAAGAGAAAGGGTGGCCCTCAGAGAACGAAGTTCTGTTTTCTGAACTTTTGCTGACACATTTCTTGTTAGTTGCAGATATTCCTCCCACACAGGTTTTGGTTTTGCCTAAAGCCATGTGTCTTCGCAGCATTTGCATTCAATGGGTGCTTCAGCAGAAAGCTGAAAGCCTGGGCAATGGGGATGTTAGTGGCCCATAATGAGGATGAAGTTATACTCCAAACAGCTACTTTCAGATGACATAGACTTTGCTGCTTACTATTTTGTAGGAGGAAGAGTGGGGTTAGTTTCGGGGACTGAATTCTGGGCAGGCAGTCTGGGCTGTGGGGTGTTGTTGACTCACCATGAAGACATCCACCCAGAAGACTAAGTAACTTCAGCCAAAAGTCTAGACAAAACAAACGGTTCATCTCTCCTAGCGACTGAAAAGCAAGAGGTGGTGGGATGACCAAGAGAGAGAAGTTTGTGCCTCATCAAGAGGAGGAAGAGACATCCTTGACAAGGGTGCCGCACTATCCTACAAAGCCTCATCAGCCAGATCTGCCTCCCTAACCCTTATTAAATACCATCCTCCTCAAGTGCAGCAGCTGCTAACAAAGGCTGCCTTACATTTCCCTTCCTCCACAATTTCCCTCACTCCTTCCACCTCCAAACGACAGGAAGCCAGCAAATAACCCAGCTCTTTCCTTTCTCCTAAACAGCACAGTGCTGCTGCTACTTGTCAGCTGTAATTTCCCCTCAGTAAACTGGTCAGATCTAGCCCCTGCGAGGCATCCAGAGAGCTGCTAAGCTGGCAGCCGCAGTCATACATCAACTCAGAGAGAAGGCTGAATAAAGGGCACAGAAAGCTCAGGGAAGATTTGTTTGAATAACCACGCTTGCCCGGGGAGTGAGGGCAGATGGGGTAGGAGGGATGGGGTTAACCAAGACAGCTACCGGGAATCTACGGGAGTTCTTTTCAATCAAATGTATTTTGCCACATTGCAAGTGACATTAGCATCTAACCACCCTGAAAATGCAATAAATTGCAATTAAGTATCCTTGAACACGAAATATAAATATTAAATATAAATCTTTACATCTCTAATAATTTTAAGTTTCAAAGAAGTTACCTTGCTATTTCATATTTTAATACCAAGAAGAAACTTCTGCCATTACGTAAACGATATTCTGGTATTTAGTTAGACTTAGCAGGATGAAGACACTAAAAGCATTTTTAAAATATTCTAGAATGCTTCAGGTTCGCAAACAGTAAGAAAAAATTTGTTCTGTTGTAAAATCCACCCATTTTCATTACCAATATACGTCTGTGTTTTAATTACACTGTTTGCAAGCAACTTTGTATTCAACACCATGCTAAAGCTTTCACTTGAAAAAGTTAACTACTGCGAATGTAGAACAATAACAAATCCGCTCCTCTTTCCCACTCAAAAAATGGTTAAATGTTTTCTTTGAAGAGCTCTACTTAATTCTAAGGCCTCTTAATATCCATAGGGCAGCTGCTGCCCTACCCAATCTAATAGTTTGCATTCAGCTGTGTAAACATAAAGACAGAATGATTACCCAAAATGTGTTTTTATTTTCTTGCACTACAGACCCTGGATCATTTTAAAGAACCAAAAGGATTGATTACAATCAATCATTTCATGCTAGAGCTTATCGAGAGATGAGCCGAAGAAACAGAATTTGCTAACATTGTTGACAGATTATGTGAATAAGTCACATCAATGGATCAAGAAACCACAAGACGAAAGGTAACCATTGACTCAATTGCGTATTCATAGATTTTTAAAACTGGAAACTGTTACTGGGCTCATTGAGTCAGCTATGTTGCATATAGGACAGAGAAACTCAAAGAATAATGCTTATATTAAGCTTGTAATTCCTATCCAAACTACAATAATGTTTATATTAATCTTATAATTCCTATTTAAATTACAGTACACCTTTATGGAAGATACCAAGTGATGAAGAAATCACAACATATATCCAGGGAGGTTACTATGGCCATTTATTACACTTGTGCTTAAAAATGTATGCTTATTTCTATACTGAATCTTGTTAATGCCTTAGTTTAGACTGAAGCCCAGCTCTCCATGTAATTACTTCCCTTTTTAAAGATAAAATGACTAACTCTGAGTCTCACTGCATGGGTAATTTTCCAGTTGCCTAATGTACCCATCTTCATAGTGTAATTTCACAAAAGCCTTTAGAAGAGTAGGCAACTGAACTGAACCTACTATTCCAATATCTTTTTCAATGCTTATTTATACAGCGGTACACAAAAGAAAGTGTATATGTACTTTGTATCCTTTTGCATTGCATTGAAAGGTGTTGATAACTAGCTGAAATAATTCTTTTCTGATTCATGCCTTTATCTGGGACTTAATACACTTGCTCCTGGATATACAGCCTACATTTCACTGTATTCAAGCACCATCATAAGACTAATTGATCCAGGTTAGCCTACATGACTGATCTATTGGGAAAATAGCTAACTTTGCTGAAAACGTTAAAAATAGAAACAACATAGCCATGAACACATACACACAAAAGATTTCCAAATCCTATCATTAAAATCTTTCATTGTAACATACTTCTTTATCTGTCACACAAAAAAAAGAAGAAAAAACACCCAAGCACAAGACACTAAATTCTACTTGAGGAAATAAGCTATCCCACTAGCAGTTAATCTGTGACTCTTAGCTTCTTAAAGTATTCTGCTTTCTGTCCTTTCTAGCTTCCTTTCTCAGTTCGAACTTCTGTTCCTCAAAGCATCCACACAAACAACTCGCATCCTCCCCATATTCCATCACTGCAATACCCCCTGTTCTCCCCCATGTATTCTATTTTCTTTACCTGGTAAGAAACTAGGCAAAAGGGAAAGTGGCATCAGAATTGCCTTGGTCATTGATGGTTAAATATGATTAACGCTTTTCTTGCTGCATATTGAGCAGGACACTGAAAACTGGAAGAGAGATACTAGTCTGATCACAGGCCCACAACACTCCCTGGCTGAAGAGCAGAAAGTCCAGATTTTGTTATAGAAGTCTGAGGCAAACAGGTTATTTAAGACTGCTTTGAGAGTACTGGACCCACCCCTAACTCATATCCTTGGAGGTGAAGGCAAACTATGTTGCACACTATGGCATTTATGGTGTTTGGTGATGATCACTGCTGATCAGTGAATCAGCTTCAGAGATTCTTGATTATACACACAGGGAAAGCTACTTTGCATGTTGATCATCTAGGAGACAAAGGAGAACAAGGTCCAAGAGTAAAAGCCTCCAGGTTCAAACAACAGGGTGCGTGATTACAATGACCGATGCACAGAAAAAGTGACTAAAATTTTCCATTGTCCACTTGAAATCAATGGATTAACACCAGGACAATACTATCTCCTAAGACCAACTATTATCAGACAGTAAGAGAAAAATACTATTGTTCACTCTTGCATCAAACCATCACATTTGATTGTTATTTAAAATATGTCAGAGCTGGCCAAACTGATTATCTAGTGCACACCAAAATCTTTTACAGAGGTCAAGATCTGCCAAATACATTCCACATACCTCAGAGCCAGAAAGTTTAAGAAACTTTAAGAGATTCTCTCATTGGGGTCTGAGCATGTGAAGGGTCCCTGGGCATCCCATAGACACTGACCACGCTAGTTTTTACCTGGCTCCATTCTTTAAGTAGCAAGAAATAACCATCACTGTCCCTATCATCACTGTCGTTCCATTCCACCCCTGCTCAGCATCCCCTTCCTTGGACATGAGCAACCATTGTACTGCTCACAAAGTACCACTTGGCCATCCCTTATGTGCATCCAAAGACTCTGAACCAGGTTCACAAAGAAACAACTGAATCACAGAGGAAAAAAAAAAAAAAAAGGCAGCCTCATTAAAAACACGTTCTACACCATAATTTGGTGGCTTAGAAAATTTCATTTAGCCTTATAAGAGCTAACGGGACTAATGTGAACTAACGATGATTGTGAAGGATGAGAACTTTTCACATTGTGTCCAACAAAAAATGTAATTGTGACTGCTCCCAAGAGAAAGCATTTTTTCCTAATAATATTTTGGAGAAATTCAGTCATATTAACAAAGTGTTTGATACCCGTGAACCCTGTTCAGAGACTATTTAGACCTCTAGAATGTTGTTTATAAAAAAACCCAATTCATGTTTTTGATCACATAGCAAAAATTATTTATATGCAGGGCTTTCAAGCCTACAAAACTGTATTAAGCAGTTGTCATTGAACTGAATGTTCAAGTGCTCATTATTTTTGAAGGTTGAGAAACATACTTGGGTGCTTAAAATATGCATTTAGGAGCAGAACAAAATGATTACAAGAAGGCAGTAAAACAATAAGATGCTAAAGCTGAAGTATAAACAATATTGGTTGATCAAGTTTGGAAAGTCCGAAGAATTCAGAGGTGTCTTAGAAATTTCTGTCAATGAATGCAATAGATGAAACTTTGATAAATGCAGGTCAGCAAGGGAAAGATGTGCTGCATTTAACTTCGCTGTATAAATTCCACTAAGAAAAGGTGCTTTAATGAAATCTCTTCAATGGCACTCAGTGTCTCAAAGATGATTAGGATTCCTTTACTCTTTAGAAAAACAAATCAAATGTACCCAGTACTGACTTCTTTCCTGGTATGACGATTTCTGTATAAAACTCTTGAAATTGTAAAGCAGGCAGTTTTTTTATAAATAGGAGTCAATTGTCCCTATATTTATAAAGGAAAGATGTGATTTGTAATTACTCCTAAGAGCGATCACGCTATGAGAAACCCCTGGGTAAACACCAGTACTTTCCAAATACCTTTCATTTTTGAAAAGCATTTTCATAGTTGAGAGAAAACAGAAGAATCTAAACACTGAATGGAAAATACATAAGAGCACCAAGTGGCTGCAAAGTTTGTACCACTCCAAAACATGATCCAAACACTTTTCAACATCATGCGAACACTTTACACACCTTCTATCAAGTCCTTCACCCAACACAACTTCTGTCTATGGACAGATGGCCATGACAGCCTATCTAAAAGATGACGACAAAAAAAGCAAATTCCTCCCTTTCAAAAAAACTCTAACTAAAAATAAAAGAAAATAATAAATGCAGCTTTTAATGCTTAGCATTCTAAGTTACTGATTCAAACCACCTGAACAATCAAAGCGCTGCAGTCCTCAGTAAACATCAGCTTTTTGCTGGGTTCAGTCATTTGATCAAAATACAAAGACATCCTGATGTTCAGTAAATATTTGATCAGCTTGAAAATAAGGTTGTTAATTAATCCCAAACATGACACAATTTACTGCCATGACATCCTAGAACAAAAAAAAAATGTAGACAACAACTTTTATAGCTCATACAAGATGGGGAAAAGACAGGTTCCTTGGCTAAGCTCAAATCATTTAGTGTCCACAACTAAGCCAAAAGGGTGATAGAGCGAACTCCCAATAACGAAGTTTTAAATAACTCATTACTTGACAGCGAAGTCACCATGCTGGTTTAACTCCATGTAGACCTTGAATACTGTGTGCAGTTCCAGGTCCCACCATTTATGAAGGCTGTGAAGTTCCTTGAATGCGTCCAGCGGAGAGAACAAATGTGGTGAAAGGGCTGGAAGGAATGTCCTATGAGGAGTGGCTAAGGACTTTCAGCTCATCTAGCTTGGAGAAAAGGAGCCTGAGGGGTGATCTCATGGCTTTCTACAGCTTCCTGAGGAGGGAACGTGGAGACGGAGGTGCCGAGCTCTTTTCCCTGGTAACCAGTGACATGACACATGAGAATGGTTCAAAACTGTGCTGGGAAGATTTAGACCGGACATTAGGAGGCAATTCTTTACCAAGAGAGTGGTCAGACACTGGAACAGGCTTCCTAGAGAGGTGGTCGATGCCCCAAGCCTGTCAGTGTTTAAGAGGCATTTGGACAATGCCCTTAAATAACATGCTTTAACTTTTGGTCAGCCTGAAATTGTTCAGGCAGTTGGACTAGATAATCATTGTAAGTCCTTTCCAACTGAAATATTCTACCCTAGTGTACTCTAGTTAAGTCAAGCAGATTTGTGTCAATCCTTCCATTCCTCCACTTTAAAAAGCAAAGTAAAGAAAAATTAAAATTAATGTGTTCTAAGACACAATAATTTTGTTGTATTCTGGAAGTTTCTCCTTTAGAGAGTTAAAAGACTAAGTAGGAATGATACTTTTTAATAAATTAGTACTGGTTAGCCAGAAGTAGCAGTTTTTATTGTGAAAATGTTATTGTACCACAATTTGTCTCTCATGAAAATGTGACTTGAAGCTATATGAAGTAGAAAGAAAATGGTTATAATCAAAATGACTTCTGAAATATTAAGCTTAACTGCCATAGCAGATAGAAAAGCAAAACATGCTACTAATATGCACCCATTTAAATAGTGTTAGATTACATTTCATAGTAAGGATTTTAACATTTGAATGCAAATCAGGTTTAGAACGTTAACCTGTATACAGAAATTAATCTGTTAATATTGTAATAGATATTTTTTCAATTGCCTTTACCAAAGGTGCCTATGAACTCCAAGTTAATGCAATATTTATATTAGACTACTTTGGTAATTATTGGGCTAAATGTCTTCTACTGTTGCACTTTAATTTAGCATTATACCTCCAGCTTCATTAAACATCTTGTTTCACAACTACAGTAATAGCTTTTCTCAATATTCCATTAAGTAAGGAGAAAAATATGCGGAAATTTTATTCATAACTAACATCATTTACATATTAATCCTATTAATATTCAAAAAACAAAGTTCAGTTCACAGCCAAAAATCCATGTTTCTAGCAATCAGAATGTAGCGGCCACAAAATTACTCATTGTTCTTTTCCCGTCCACACCCCCCGCCCCCAACACATTACTGTATGCAGCAGAAACCTATTCTCTGTCACTTCTGTTTGTATTCGTCCTTTCACTTAACATTATGATCTGGAGCTAGAAACACCATCATTTGGTCTGAAGCGAAAAGGAAAAAGTAAATGGCTTCAAAGCGTTGGCTAATATACATATGGTCCACAACGGACTAACTGGTGTTTGCCTTCAATTCTAAATTCTACTTTTGGCAAATTAAGGTAGCTGTTGAAAAGCTCCATACTCCTACCTTTGTGACAAAAGAAATGTCCTAAAAACAGAGTTATAGTCCCCTCAGTCTGGTGATGGTCCATGACTGCTACTTAACATAGTTTTATATTGCTATTGATTATTTTGTAATTTTCTAATTTTTCACCATCTAGTATTTATAACCTCATTAAATATGTACCGTGTAAGTCTTCAGGAAAAATTAGCTCAATAGTAAAAACAATCAAGATACTTCAATTTGCCTTCTGTTGGTTTATTTCGTTCACTTTATTGCACTTTGTATCACTAGGTTGAACTGAGATGGCTTCAGTGTGTACCCACAGTGTTAATCTGTCAGCAGGATGCCAACGTGACTGCAGAATACTATTGTATTTACTTCCTCAGATGAAATTTTCTTTCAAACTAAGCTTCACAACTCACCGACAGCCTTAAATAGAAATTAATATAATGAAAAAGATCAAATCTACATATTTTTTCCTCAATAAACTTTTAAAAACTACCCTATAGTTGATAACCCTTCAAGTTTTAAATGTTAATATTCTCTTTCCATTGTATGTTTAACATGACTCTACCCAAATTCATCTCTTGAGGGCTGTTTAAGACATTACCTCTTAATTCACAGATACAGAAGTTGCTGACAAAAGATGAAGAGATGAGTGTGAAGTAAGCTGTTGGGACAACCAAGATAATACAGAAGCCCTCCCGGCCCCACTCCTTATGATTTTTTTTATATACAGATTATGTAATTAAATATATTTTGAAGTATTTACATTCAGTTTTAGAGAAAGTATTTATTATTTTAGTATATATTTAACTGGTTGTGTACATTGAACACTACTTTCTTGTTTTTTCCCTTTTAGTCTCCTAAAGTAATGCTTACTATTCTTTTCCTCTCCCCTAGTGACACAACAAATCTCTGAAACAGTCTGATGGAGATCATCTTCCTTCTTAATCTTCCCTTCACACTTTTATTGTGAAAAACACCTTAGTTGCTGAAGCCAGCGATGTTGGAGAAAACAATTTTCATTGCATAAAGTGCTAAGTGCAGTTGCTTCATTGCATCACTTGTTTTATGAACCTTACTGTTTATGTCTCTTTACATGTTTAAAGCTTTGTGTATATCAGCCTAAACCTTCTCTCATTTCTCAAAGTCCAACAGCCCAATGCCTCTTCACCTTCTGTTCTTTCATTTTTACTGCCTCTGTCCCAACTCAAGCCTAAGTGTAGTCACTTGAATTTGCACCAGAGAGAGAGGGAAGTCAGTCTCTCAGAGGACTTATTTCTTTGTGGATGGTTCGTTTGTGATCAAAGGCTCCCAGAAATCTCACAAAAGCTGGTTTGGATCAGC
>NW_009648955.1:5123461-5143338 GCF_000708025.1 Charadrius vociferus
CATCCCCGGTGTAACAAAAGAATCTCCATGAACTGAGCAGCAGTGCTCTTGGCTGACTCACTACGATAACCTGATTTGGAAGTTGGGTAATTTATCAGTATTAGAGACCACATTTGCAGGAGCTGCAACCTGTAAATTTACAGCTTCATCATACATAACACTGGCTTTCTTGATATTTTTCTTAAACTGCAATGATAATCAGTATACCAGGAATAGTATTTCAGCAGATCAACTTAGAGCTCATTAAGATTAATGAAAACTACCAACCCTAAATAGGAAGATGCAAAAATACATTCCAAAATACTTTTTGAGGAATGCCAATCTCGAAAAAAGCAAAGAAGCCTCACATCAAGAGGGAAACAGTGGGCTAACAGCTTTAAGCTAATCTGTAGGTAAGGAGAAATGTACAAGTATAAACTAGGAAATTGCAGCATGCTGGTCTCAGACATAGTCTAATTTCTCTTTTTAATTCCAGAGCTAAAAAGCCCCTCGAGCTGAACAGATATGCATGAAAGATGATGCACAGAATTGCCAGCAGGATTTTTTCTACATGTTGCCAAACGTATGTTACGCAAAATTGTCATTAAGGGCTAGCTTATTACATTTTTACAGGGCTACAAATCTCCTTGAATTAAATATTTATGAGTCTTGCTTGGAATACTGAATCCAGTGGTATTTTATAAGAAACAACAGAAACTAGCCTTTTCAACTACATATTCTACTATACTAATTATAAAATGAGTTTTAATCTCATTAAATTCATCGTTGTCCATATAGATTAAAATAGCAAACCCCATAGTTTACATCCTTAGTTTCACAAGAAAACATTCATACAACATGAGAGCAAATCCAACCAGTAGAACTCAGCATGTGCTTCACAGTGCTTTTGCTTTGCAAGTAGCAAGCTGGTGTGCATGGAGATGAAAAGGTAAAGTGGAAAAAAAAACGTACATTGAAAAAAATCAGTATGTATTTTCTCTTTCAAGCCTGCTACAGGACTAATACAATTTAAAACTGCATTTTCAGGAGAGTAACTTGGATAATGAGAAAGGAAAACTCCTCCTCTAAGGAGAAAAAACATAGCATGCCAAAGGAGAAAATGAAAGGGTCCTGCCCACTCTTTGTGAGAACTGATCCTTGTAGTTCTGACTTAGGAACAAGCAAGTCAGTGGCTCTGGGTTAAGCTGACAATAGGTTAAGTTGAACAGGGTAGCTATTTCCCAAGCACTGCAAGTAAAAGGAAAAGAAGCGTAGGTTGTATTTTTAAAGAGCCAAAGAACTCCAGTTACTGCAGAGGTTAGTTGCTGTGCTCCTCAGGGAGCAACATTCCCCCATTAGAAGGCAGTGGTTCTGAGACTGGTTGTTAATCTTGCCTTGTAACCAATTTGAAAACACAAAAAAACCCAATAGTTTTGGCCATATCAGATTTTTTACCCCTTCTACAGAGCATGACCCCACAAACGTTGGTCGGACATGCGACACAGGATCTCTGGTTTGAATACTGGGATTGAGCAACTGCTGTGAAGAACCTCTTCCAACTCCTATGCTGCTGGCAGGGAACTTCCACTCTGTTACTGGCAGAAGGGTTTCAGACAGTTCCCAATCTCTGTCACTTTTTGTCCTTTCCCTTCTCTTAAATGTCACCTCTCCTTTAATTATACCAAACGTTAAGCTAACTGTTTATGTAGCTATGCTCTGAGCAGACAAGTAGCTGAAGGTGCAGAGAATTAGGGGAGGGGCTAAGCGACAATTACCATTTGCAAAAACGAATGTGAACAGGTTTAGCAGCTCTTAACATCACTACAAGAAACGATGGGGGAAACAAAAAGAGCGGTGAAGCATAGCTTTTCCACAAACAAATACAGAATATATTTAAAAGACAGAATTGAGTTTCTTAAGAAAGAGAACTGTTCCTCATGGAGCCAATTCACCGGCATCCATCAAGTGAACATTGAAATGTTTGATGTGCACTCACAGGAAAATTCTGGGAGAAGACAAACCTGAGCCACTTCACAAGAAGCTTTTTTCATATCTGATATCACTCCAAAAGGTTTTTCAACTTACTCAGGTTCCCATGCATCCTTTTTCCTAATGCCATAAAAAGACAATAGTGCTTTCTTTATCCTCTAGAACATAAAGCTTAGTTTCTCCATCATAACTGAGAATGACACAGGGAAAAAAATATCATGATTGGTTCAAACAAGAATCTGTGACAACGTTCAGATGGTAGTTTACAAACCTCCCACCTCCAAAATAAAGTGAGTTTATCATTCCACTGTAAATGTTACTAAAATGCAGAGATAATAATCAGCATGCTAGTATGAACTCTGAGCCAATAAACTCGATTTCTGTGAAGCACCATCCTATTTGTGAAACAACTTCAATAGAATCATTTAAAAATTTTCTTATAGCAGAGAGAGAGAGGAGAAGTACAAAGATGGCAGAAAATGAACAAGTCCATTTGTCATCGATCCAGCAGGCATTCCAAAAAGGATTAGAGACTCATGTTGAGCTACACCTCTCCTGACACCAAGAACAGTAAGTACCATGCTCATTTTATGAGCTGTCTTGTAAAAACCTTTTCTGCTGTATACTACGTCCTAAACTGAAGGAGAACACGACTTTTATAAACCAAAAGCATTTAAATAAGCTATTTCTTGAAAAGAAATTATTCTAAAGCCTGGACAAAGAACACAAACCTTATAGTTAGCAGATGGGGAATCAGTGGTACTGGTTTTGGCAGAAAGATCTAGAAATTCAGATCCAGTGGAAACCAAAGACATCTTGGCTAAAATAAAGCTCTAACAACGATTGTGATGGAAGTTGAGGGAGGATGTTAGGTGAAGTGCCATTCCTTATTTGCCAAAACACTGAAATAAGTGGACTAAAATTTTAGTTGCATTAAATAGACAATTCCCAGGTTTTTAGGCTTCCGGGAATATTTCTCCTTCAGTTGCATACGTGTGTCTGTGCTTTCAAAATGTGAAACTGGGAAAACCTCTGAAAAAAAATGGGTTTCAAAAAGGGTACCAACTCAAGTCCTGACAACTGTTTATCACTGTTGCAAAAAGACATATCGTTGCCCAGAGAGGCTGTTGAGGCCCCATCCCTGGAGGTGTACAAGGCCAGGCTGGATGTGGCCTTGGGCAACCTGGTCTAGTGGGAGGTGTCCCTGTCTATGGCAGGGGGGTTGGAATGATGATCTTCAAGGTCCTTTCCCACCTAAACCATCCTATGATTCTATGATTCTATATTACAGAATAATCTGCTCCAAGAAGGGATCACAAAGGATCAAAGTTTTAGACTCCCACTCGCAAGATGGGGGAAAAAGACACACCATTTTAAAAAGACTCTTTAGGACACTAATTAGAAAAGAAGAGTTGTATACAAAGGGAAAAACAGTCAACTGTTCATTAGGAACAGAAGGCAAGCAATTTTGTCTCAGGGGTGGCATAAGAATACTGAATGGTATTTTAACTCACTGCAACCCTCCTTCTCAGCACCCTTTGTACAGAGGAGGATACACAGTGGTGTTCAACACCCAATATTGTCCCCCAGCTCCTTATACGCAAGCACCTGGGGATCACACCCACCTGTATTTAAGCACGTGCAACCTTACAGAAGAGAACTGTGACTATACGTGACCACAACCAGAAATTTTCAGTGCAGGAGAAATGCAAAAGCAAAAGATCATTACCATGATCTTGCCATAACAGCCACTAAAGGAAACTCCCCTTTATGGATAGCTACCAATTATTTCATGTCTCAAAAGCACTTCTTTCATCCCGAGAAAAAATGGCTTTTGTAACTTCCCCTAGGCCAATAGCTGATTCTTAAACAGTGAGCTACATCATGACTTGATTTAAAATGTTACTGCAATCCAAAATTCCACTCTAGTAAAAGGCAGATCTCACAGTATAAAGCCATTAGCTATACAGCTAAACACAATTTTTTCTAAAACCAGTAAAACTCTTCTCTGTTTCTTTGCTAGCTCTGGGGTTTTTTAATTAACCAAAACATATACAAGCGGAGTAGTATATATCCAGTCAAAATCAAGTTGGAATCTCTAATCTAGACATAAATATTATAAAAAATCCTTGCCTTCTGAATGCTAGAAGTTTTAATAACTTTCTGCCAGTACAGCCACCATTAACATTCCTAAGAAATTAACTAATATATGTTCGCAGTGAGACACTGAAGAGTTTCAGAAGTAATGGAGTAACACCCACCAAATTTGACAGAGGACAAAATCCTACTTCTTTTGAAGGCCTAGCAAAATATGCAAGCAAATGTCATGGAAACAGAAGCTCTCTCCATGGTAACATCATCCCGGGTATGGTAGCTCACCACTCTAATTTCTAACGTGCTCCCCAAGATATGGTATTAGCTTAACTCCAGTTTTCATTTGATATTTGTTCCACAACATTCCATATATCTAGCAGCAGCAAAGATTTGTTAAAAACATTACTGGTTCAGAAGCACGCAGTATCAAAGCCAAAGCTGAACATAAGTATAAGGGCAAACTGATTAACTGTGAAAAAGCAAGTCTGAGTAACACTGTCTTTTGGAAAAAAAAAAAAAGAAAAAAAAATCAACACAAAAACCAAGAGACTGATGGCACCATAAAGAATAATTATATTACATCTGGTTCCCATTACACTACCTGACTTGGTGCAACAACTGTCAGATGTGTCACAGAGTCTCGCACAAAACACACAGAAGGAACTATAGAATAAAAAGGCACAGTTCATAATTGCTGCTAAGCAATCCTTGTTACCTGCCTTTGTACAGAATTTTAATTTTTTATCAACCAATCCAGCAACTAAAATTCTCAAATCCAGCTGAGGACTCTTACTAGCATTATAGCTGCTCTCCACAGAGACGGACCAGCTTAGTGCGTAGCAATCAGAGCCACGGGAATGATTTTCAATGAGCAATTTATTTGACAAATTAGGTCCTGTTTGTGAGCTATCTATATGCAGCTCATGATTCTGACAAAAACTACTATCCAAATTTCTTCTATGAGGATGCTTGAGAGTCTATTTTCTGATCTGACCATCAATGCTAAGTTTCATTTATCTGACTGTTACTGGATACAAGGCACATGGTGCTATATACCCATCCAATCCAGAAACTGAAAAGGGTCAGCAGTGCAAACGTGTAAAAAAACACATTTCCCATAAAATTGTTGCAAGTAAAATACCAGGTCTTGCATAAACATGTGCAACAAGCATAGAAAACAGAGCTTATTCTGCAGAAGTCTTTTAAAATGTGAAAAATATTCACAAAATTAGTCTACCTGGTTGTTCTAGTTCATATGCAAATTAAGAAAATTACACTCATGTTCTTTTCTGGTTCAAATATTTTAATTAAATGTAAAGTTTAAACCAAATCCTCTAATAATGATGAAATCATCATGACTGTATAACTTAAGCCCTCTGAAAATGCAAAAAAACCCACCCCTATACTGATATCCCTCATCTGAAAAATTACATACAGTCTTCAGTTTTGTTTGTATATCTAATCAATAGATGGGAGAGATATTTTCTACAGTCTTAGCACATGGAAATAGTACTGCACTCTATATTTTATAGAGTGTTGTTGCTTCTCCTCTCAAAAAAAAATCAAACACATTCTCCCGAAATCATGTTAGTATGCTGGGGAAAAAAAAAAAAGTCTTGAAGGTTTCAGAAATATGGTATGCCTGATACAGTCCAATACTTACATGTTTATTTGTCTAACAGAAAAATCTGTTGTTACCTAAAACTAATACTTCTTTAAAAAATATTCTGTAAATAACACACAAAACAATAACACTTGTGTGTACTGTTCTTTCATATTTGGCTTTGGAGTCAGATGTGTTAGTTAAAAAAAAAAAACAAACAAAAAAACCAGCCCCAAAAAGCCAAACAAATCTGAATTTACTTTGCTTGACTTGAGTTGATGCTGAACGTTGCTAAGGAATACACTGCCTAAAAACTAGCAAAAACTAACCTCTGCCATTCTTTTCTCTAACTAAACTTTCATTTTTTACTCATCTTGCTCACCACAGTATGTATCAGACGTCTTGTAAAATAGATTTAGATAGAAAATTGGAACTTTATACATCAAGACAAAAAGAACAACATTGAAACTCTTGTTAACCATCTAGCAAACTTTTTCACCTGTTCTGAGCACTGGATCCTGGGATCAACTTATATTTGCTAAACAGTGGAATGTTTCCAGAATTACTTTGAATTATGTTTTATTCTTCTGTTGTTCATTTTCCTCATTACCAGCAGAACAAGCCATACTTTCCCTTAACAATGGCAACATCAATTCACAATCTGACAAGTCCCTAAGACACACATTTTAATTGCTCTCATAAGTTCATAGTTCTCTCTAGAGAACCCTGTGTTACATAGCACACATGTTTTGTTTCAGTGGTTGGATGAATATAGAGATACAAGATCTTCTTGGGATTTCCACTGATCACTGTTTGGAAACAAGCAACCTACTGTTTGTCAGTTCAAACTTGTCAAAACTCTCAGATAGCATTTGAAAAGTGTACTAATTGTTTCCTTAATGAACAATTCAAAGTGCATAGAACATCTGCATTTTGGAAGTCTAGGATTACGAGCTCAGACTTCTACTCATTTTCCCCTTTCACAACAAACCAGCAGGTATGTCGCAGTTGTACATTCCTGTGCCTCAGTGGAAAGCTTCTAGAGTAACATGGAGGAGAAGAGAATTTCATTTCAGAAACACAACTAGCAGCATTGAGAGGAAAAAAAAAGCTTTTGCTTTAGGAATATCTGCAGTAATTACGGGAGCAGTTTTCATCTGTTTCTTATCTCCAACTTCTTCAGTTACGCAATGAAGTTGGGCACTGCCCTTCTAACTGTACTTAGGAGAGTGCAACCTGTACGATACAATCACATCTAAATTATTCAGCATGCATGTCAGTGCAAGACAATGGAATTTTCTTAAAAGCAATCTATAGCTTTCATATCAAGACTTCCACTGCTAATCATACATTAATGGACCGTTTTGGGAATGTCAGAAACTAGAAGAGCTGATGAATGGAACAGGGAGTACAATTACAGCTGAACCTTAAGTCACAGGCAGACAAGATGAGATCAATTTATCATGAGTGTGTTCTGTTGTACCTCCTCAATACAGAATACTATTCTGCAGGCACCTCTGAGCCTGGCAGATCATAGTGTGTTCTGTACAGAACAGTGCATGTGATTATTTTAAATGTGTTGTCACCAAATAAACACAGTTACCTTCAAAGATTTAGCTGATAATACCTGCTAGCAACTAAAAGACATATTTTGATAATTACAAAAATTCAGTTACCCAATTGTGATATTGATCCTCCATTTTCAAATTTACTATTTATAAGAACAGTGACCCAGTAAACATTTCAAACTATGAATAACAGAGTAATGTAAAATAAACCGTTCTACTCTTTAAAGAAAGTAAGTGTTTTTACATTAACTGTTTTGGCCATCTAAATACTGCAACGCAAGTGTCAATACTCTTCTGAAAGCAACCCTGTTTTCACAAATCTTAGATATCTATCT
Source organism: Charadrius vociferus (assembly GCF_000708025.1). Classification (NCBI taxonomy): domain Eukaryota; kingdom Metazoa; phylum Chordata; class Aves; order Charadriiformes; family Charadriidae; genus Charadrius; species Charadrius vociferus. Next base: position 5,131,030 of record NW_009648955.1, read on the forward strand.
CATCTGCCTGAAATGCCAGGTTACTGCTTACACTATAACAGCAGGATGAAGATCTAGGAAATATTCTGCCTTATCCTGATACAAACCACTATTTGCTTTACTGTTATGCTCCCGATTAAGAAAAAATAATAACATTTTATGAAGGATCTTCACGGAAACTTAAGAGGTCTGTTGGGTGTCTTGTTCTGGCACACACAGGAGAAAGTACTGGGAGAAAAGAATTGCAACAAGGTAGTTCTTCTAGACATTTTCCTGTATCTTTTCAGTTTGATAGAAAGCGTATAGATGAATCATACATGAGGCATTCTGTTTGTTGATAACTATTCTGGGATCCAAAGAAATGAGTCTTGATAAAAGAGTTTCCACTATGCCTTCCAGTTTCCAAGTCATTCCTGATCTACCAACTTCTCAATCCTGGAAAGACCAATGTAAAATTCAGGATGAGGAGGAACACTGCCATGGAGACAACTAACCACTTCATTAATGGTAGCCTAAGTTAAAGATCAAGAGCTCAATCAACTACTTGGATGATTTCAGAAAGCGTTCTCACTGACTGGAAGCAGAATCTCTCCTAGACTTCCCTATCCAACCAACAGAGATTTGTTTTTCAAAGCTGATCCACCACACATATAAATTAACCTAATTTGCGGAATACAGACTTAGTCTCTTAAAAGCAGATATGTTTTTCAGAAGCTGAACAATTGCTTTGATAGTCTCATTTACAGTATATTTCCTAATATTTATATCTTTCTTTTAGCTAGAAGGTATGGGCAATCTGACATAGCCGGAAGCACAGTAGCAAGCGCACTCAACAAGCCGCTTGGCATCTAGCTTTGAAACAAAGCAGCTAGGCAAAAATCGTATTTGAAAGCCTTTATGACTGATGATTCTGCCTATCCTAATACAAAATACATCTTTGTTTTCCCAACATTTACAACAGCAGCATCCAGAAAAAGCATTTTTTCTTCTCCTAAACAACACATACACAGACACCACCATTTTAATGTCAACTGACAATCCTGAGGATGGCTAGTACACGTAATGTAAAATGTAACAAAGATCTCTGCTGCCTAATGCCATTGACAGGCCGGACGATTAAACCGCACAACAGAAGTTCAAGAACCTATTTAGACAGCTCCCATACATGCAATTCATTGCCTCAGAAATCGGAGAACATCAGATGGTATAGGTCATAAGCAGACAAATGAGAGAACATACCAATTAGAACCAACACTTTCCTTAGGTAATCAGACTCAAGGCACTGACACCTATTCAGGCAGACATAAAGAAGAAGTGAGGTTAAACAATTTTGGCAAATAGCATGTATGTTTGCATCTCTAGCTGTACTGGAGGACCAGCAGCAGAAAGTTAAAACAAGGAAAACTTGCTACACCATTAATTTACTATATTCAGAGTCAATAATGACTCACAACTCCCCCCTCCCCTTGGCCATTTTTTGTCAAGTGCGGACACTACGAGTTTGTACCTGTAAGAAATGTTCAAATTTCCTGAGCTGTGAATTATCTCGGGTTCTTGGAAAGTAAGTGGAAATCATAAAAATCCACTATGTTCAAAAATCATGGCACTTTTGTCTAGGAGTCTAACAATTTAATTAAATGAGCTTTAATTAATTTAATTAGATTTTAGTTGTTGGTGTTTAAGTTAGCATTCCTGTTGTTATTTTTTCTTAATTTTCTAGTTTTCTGATTTTCCAGAAAAGGTAGAAAACACATCACCTGAAGACGACAAAGACAAACTTGAATTGGTACAAAATTTTACTTGTCTAGTCACAGAAAAACTCTCAAAGAAATACTATGCATTGCTAATAAATTTGAGTATGTTCATAAAACATATGATAGAATGGTATATTTGAGATGACTAGCTATTTAAGAGACGAACTGCGAGGAACATTGCCATGGAAATTGAATATAACAACTATTCAGAGGCAGAAAAAGTTGTAAAGCTCCGTGGCATTTCAGGAGATTGACAGCAAGTTCTCTGTTAAAGGAAAACCTACAACAGCACAAAAAGTGCATGCTGACATGAGAACAGCATCCCCTGACTAGTAACAGATCCAGTCATGAACATTTCTCTTTCAGAGGAAATCACCTGTAGCAATGAGATATTCTAAAGATACATGAAAAGGTTTATTAGTGTGGGTCAACATAAAGACTGATGAAAGTTGTTCTCTCCAGATTCTCTTCCCTTCTGCTGCAAACTCTAGCGGAAAAAAATCAAGCAATCTTAGCATCTACGTTAAGGAATCAAGGTGTGCTGAGCTCTTCTCCCTGGAATCCAGTGGATGCGTGGGAAAGCTGCACCAGGGGAGGTTTAGACTGGACATTAGGAGGCATTTCTTTACTGAGAGGGTGGTCAAGCACTGAAATCACCTCCTAGAGAGGTGGTTGATGCCCCAAGCCTGTCAGTGTTTGAGAGGCATTTGGACAATGCCCTTAACAACATGGTTTAACTTTTGGTCAGCCCCGAATTGTTCAGACAGTTGGACTAGGTGATCACTGTACATCTGTTCTAACTGAAATATTCTATTCTATTCAGTTGCCTCCAAATCTTATATGAATCACTACAAAATTAGAAAGCTAAATCCAGGAACTTGTATATTTGTTAGAAGCAAAGAAATTATGTTACCATATGATTCTTACCAAGATTTGATATATCAGCTTTGGTATTAATACTATATCTGAGCCTATCTGAAGCCATTACTTGCTATTGCAACAGAAATATTTAACAATAACTGATGCCCCATCACTGATAAACATGATGTCTGAGTTTCAGCAATATGCCAGCAACTGACTTGGCCTACGTTTAAAAACCTCACAGAGGATTCAATAAAACATATAATGTGGAAGAGAAGGCTTACCAATTATATAGGATTATTTCGGAGAAACTGGCACTGCTTAATGAAACAAAACATGGCCTTTTGGAGATATTTTATTTAGTGGTATTTTTTGGAGATATTTCATTCAGTGTTAACTTCAGTGATTTTGGATGAACTTTTACAATGACAGAAAATAACACAGCCTATTATACAATGGGAATAGCACAAATAATTAACAGGCAACCAAGCATTTCAGATCACCACTAAGACTGCCAAGGGAGGGAAAGGAAGATATATTAAAAACTCATGCAATGTTAGTCAATAATAAAAACCTGTTCATTATTGTCCTTTCATTTTAAAGGCTAAGCTTTTTGTTAGTATTCAGTATGGAGAGTTATGTGTTAAATAATTCAGCCATTCTTTAAAATAAGATTTATCTTAGAAGAACAGAGCTCAGCAGCTGCCCTTCTTCCTTCCCCGGAAAAATCCTAAACCCACACAACTGGACTTTAGTCCTCATCCAAAATAAGAGCACGGAGAAGTTCCAAACAGAAATCAGCCTGAGCCAATGCAAAAACATCAGAGCTCAGGAGGCAAAAAGATGGAATAGAAGAGAATAAATTCTGATACAAGCTTTCCACACATGCTCAAAAACTATCCTTAGGCATTCCTAACTGATGGCCAGCGAGCCTTCTTTCAGGTGTCTAAAGAAAATAATTCCTACACCCTTTCCCCAAGCAAGGGAAAATAATAGTTCTAGCCAGCAAAAAAGTCAGTTATTAGAAGACTGCTAGCATACAAATTAGGCAGCCTGAGATATCTAGCAAAGGTATGATTTACAAGGCAGATAACAAAAGTAATTTCACTGATGAGTGGGCATAGGTCATAGAGTCGATTCTGCCATCAGAAGATAAGAGGCCATTTTTGAGATTTCCATTAAAAACACACAGGTTGGCAAATTGCAAGTGTTCTAAAATGAATGTAAGAAGTTGTTCGCCATTTTGAAGTAACCTTTTAGAAAAAAGGATTGAAAGCTTCCCGTCTTTACACAAGCATTCAGAATCTGTGAATAAGGTGTCTGGCTTTTACCTGCAAACTAATTCACTCATTGTCTGGGGCATGATCACAGGGCGACGTACCTGTCCATGAAGTTTCCTCCTGGCCTGTTTCACTCCTCCTAATTAGCACTTAGCTTCGGTCCCTGCTCTGCCAACCTGTTACATGTAGAGGGATCAGAAAGCTGATCAGATGGAATGGAGCTGACTTAGCCATATGGGAATTATATTGGTAGAATCTTAAATGGATAGAAAACGATGCAGGGAAAAGAAGCGTTAGGGGGAAGCGACATAAAAGGGAAATCAAAAGGAATGTGGGAAACGGGCTACTGGATAGAGGATGCATGAAAAGGGGAAGAGGAAAGGAAAAGAGAACAAAGGGAAGAAGAGAAACAATAGTAAGAAAACATTGTCTTATATTTGTCTCTCACCATGGAGTTGTTAGAGAATGGTAGGTTAATGCAGGGGATGCACAGGGGGGCACTAGGAACCACACATCACATCAGATCACCTACAAAGCATTCTTAAATTATAAACGAGGCAGAACCCTCCATCGCTTCCACTAAACATGCTCTTCTCATGATCGGTGAAAGCTTTCAGTCTCTGGAAAGGGAGGAAGGACGAAGAAGAAGGGAGGCCTCAGTCATTCCCTTTCAATTGTCATTGTGAAATTAAAGCACTTGTATACCCTGGGCAATAACCAAAATAAGTCAGTAAGTAACTGGTGAATTTGGAACAATAATGCTCAGTTAGTGTGACCTTGCAAAAGAAACTAACCTGCACAGGCAGAAAACAATCTCCTTACTGCTTAACATTGTTTCTACCATCACTAGTCACAGTGCAAAACAAATTCTGCTTCAGTACAAGAACATTCCTATCAAAACTCATATTATGAATAGGTCAGGTTGGATGGGGCTTTGAGCAACCTGATCTATGAAAGCTGTCCCTGTCCACGGCAGGGGGGTTGGAACTAGATGATCTTTCAGGTCCCTTCCAACCTAAACCATTCTATGATTCTATGAATAGCAAGACTACCTGAAGAAAATGAACCCTATTATATCTAACCAAACCCTTAGATTTGGTAGGAAAACTTTTTCACAAATCCCTTTTCATTAAAGCACGCCAATTTCTCAAAACTGAACTAATTCACAGGCACTTGCTGCCAAATCTCTTCAAACCCAAGAGAAAAGTGAGAATGCCCAGACCTCTTAGAGGCTAAAAGCATAACTCCTATTCAGAAATCATTCTGGGCATTTTGATTTTTATTACAAGTCAGAATTAAACCAAACTTCAAAACAACAAAATATTCTTTCTCCATCTGTGTCAACTCCCAGTACCAGTGTTGCCTATAGCTCGCAGGAAATACACGAATACACTCAGGTCTAGATGCCTGTGTCTAAGACCAGAGATCAAGAGGAACATCTCTGAATAAAAAGAAAAAAAACCAAACCACAGAAAAGACTTTCAAAGACACTGAACTAATACACTCAACATTCTTTATATTAAATAATTAGTTGACTTTCTGCATTCTGCTTTAACTATTAAAAGTATGGAAAGCGTGGGTATTTTTCCCCTAAAAATTTTCTTGTCTGTAAATGGTCGCATCCTCCTCTGCTGCCACTTTATCCTTCTTCGTGATTTTGCTCCAATTCCTGTCTACTTTTGTTTTCTTCTACTCAAAATGCACAAGAGACTTCAGGAGCTCCCAAAAGATCTTCTTAAATTTCCCTGATCTTCTAAAACTCAGCATCATTTCTGTCTGTCTCTTTTCTGCAAGATCAAATATGTCAATAAAAATGGCTCTTAAGAATTGTTTTCTTCTGGAGATGCCACCATCTCTTCACGTCAGACAAACTGTTTTTATAAAAATCTTTAACTCTCACGATGACCAAAATTCAGGCCCCTACCCTGATGAACAATAGGTATCTTTCTCTGTGAAAAAGATGCAATACATCACCCATATAACTGCAACTATAATACAAAAAGAAAAACTATGTCAGTTGGTACTCTCAAGGTATCATTTATGCATTGTTATACTCTGTTGCCCTTGTATTGTTGCTGATTAGTTTATGCCTCCTGTACCACATAAAATAAAAAAGCAGCATCAGCGATCTATATCAGCTTCACCCTTTTCCATTAATTAGCTTTAAAACTTATTTCCCAATTAGTAAGTCTACAATAATTTCTTTTGCTCTAAGTATATTATTTATATTTTCTCAACTACAAAAGCCATTGAGAAAACTGCACATTCTTTAATCTAGGAAAATCAATTTAATAACAGATGCAACAAACTTCTGTTCCATAAATCCTGAAATAATACTCAAATTTGAACATTAAATTAGACTAAACAAATATATCCCATATTTTAAAGATGTAAAACCTCTATAAGCATTTATGCGAAAAAATGAGTTTTTTGCTTGGTTATAAATGTCTCAGTATGCTAAATCAGAAATCACAAGTTCTAGAAACACAAAACATATCAGATGTTAATTTCCTGTAACAATAGCAGAGACACATTCTTCAGTAATTTCATTTAAAGTAGAAAAGGTAATTTCAAATTTAGCTGTAGTAACTCCACATAGCTTAACCTCTAATATTCAGGAAAGTAGTTCTGAGAAGCCTTTACAGTTGCTTTAGATTTTAATAGTATTCTAAGACATCGTCATTACTTCTTATGAATTTTCTTTACCCTAGTAGTTTTGCTTTGAATTTTAAATAGCTATATATTTAAAATAAAGAAAAATAAAATAAAATAAAATAAAATAAAGTATATAGTCTGATTTCTTAGTTATTTTGTGGTTAGCTGATGTAGAACTTGCAATAGAGAAGAGAGGTTAATCTTATTTCCTGATGGGAGTGTCATCACCCTTGCTAAAATCTACAATATAGGAAGTAGACTAGAAAAAATTGTTTTATCTGGAAAACTAAATACAAATGTTTTCTGTAAGTAACTGTAAGGGTAGAAATATCTGTCAAATTTGAAATCATCAAAAACAATTCCTTGTTTTACAAGCTAAGAAAAAAGTCAACATTGATGATGTCACAGTCACTATCTATGCAAACATATAATACACACTGCAGCGTATCCATTGCATCAGAGTCAACAGGAACAGTAGCAGGATGGACGAGACCATGCTACTAACTTCCTTTAAAGCCACCCTTCCTGCTCGAGAACCATTTATATTATTTTTTCTGCTTGTATGCAGTTCTTCTGGTGACTTATCCCCACCCCAGTCATATACCATTATACTGGCAGACGTGGCTCGAGACTATATCATGCTTCAATTGCACTAAAACAACATAAGTCACAAACTTTACTCAAATTTTAGTGTGTGAACGTCCTTGATAAAGAAAAATAATCCCAGAGCTTTAATCAATGGCTGAAAGATTCAAAGAACTCATACAGTCAGGAAAAAATCTTTCCTTATTTAGCAGCACGTCATAGCGCACACACAAAAAAAAAACATGAGCCGATTCCTGAAAATGACCCCCAGAGATTAATCCAAAGTCACACATACTACAAATTAGATGGCAACTAGTTGAATTTCAGTAGTCTAAGGAACTGGAAAAATCAGAACCAACGTTGCAAAGTAAACCTGACTGAAACAAAAATTAGGTAGTAGATGGGAGGATGAGTGTGGAGGGAGGGTGAGAATTTCATTTGAGAGTGAAGGGAGAAAAATCCGGTTTTATGCTACTTACTCCTGTAGGCTGAAATATAAGTCCATCCACTTCGTGGCTAACTTCTCTAGCAAAGCTTCCTTCCAGGAGCTGTAAAAACAAAAGGAAAATAAATCTTTTTTCCACAGAGAAATGTTTCATTTAGAAAACTGCACATCAAAGCAGATTATACGCTACTACTGCAATCATTTGCTAGTAAACTACTTACTTACGGTTTAACATTAGAGCTTGGGAAATGTCAACATAGAAAGCTTCAACAAATTAGCAGTTTTTACAAAAACACTCAAGGCTCAAACAAGTTCCAGGGAGGAAAACCCTTACAGCATCATTCAAGGAAAAAGCCTTTGTCCAAAAAGAAATACTGAGATACCACGATGATTCCGTACACTAGAAGATGAAGAAAAATCAGTTCTGATATAGGACTCCACAGTCATTTGTGCAGAAATTAAAAAATGCATTTGCCACTTTAACGCGCAAGTTGCACTTCAGATTGAAAATATGTACTGAAAAATGTTTCAGGGCGTCATTCAAAATTCATGTTTGGCAGACTCCCTAACTAGGGCATAACCCAGTAACACAGCTACACTACTGTAAAACAACCGTCTGAATTAATGTGGATCTCGAATATTCTGTTTTACATTTTCAAAGACTGTGAATTCCATATGGAGGTGAATATATCCATCAAGATGGTATTTACCAGAGAAAAACCATCTAACTAAAACTAATGAAACCAGCTAGTTGACAGTTACAAGAACTGATGACACACTTCCACGTTAAATTATGACTTGCCTAAGGAAAAGCAAATACCCAGTGAGAACTACAACTGTCAAGTAATAGCAAAAACTAGGAGAATTACCAAAATGACTCTTTATTAATTGCAATTTATGTTTTACTGTAGAGATGAAGACTCTGTCCTGATATTGTTGGTGCTTTTAGTAACATTTGAAAAATGTTTATGTATAAGTAATCCCATGGTCATGAAACATAGCAAATACAGAACTTGGTAATCAGTCAGTTTTAAAAACAACATTTTGGCCTAGACTGTTATTTTGGTGTCATTTCCTTTGTATAGTCCAACTTAACTCAATGACCCACTGACTAAATTTTTCACATCAAGTATCAAACTCTGCCCTCAGTAAACAGCAAAAGGACAAAGAGTTGAGAATTAACATTTGTATCTTCCTATGGGCTGTACAACTCAAAGCAATGCACTTAAAATGGATTAAAAGCCCGATGGCCGAGTATTTTAAACAATAATAATATAACATGACAGTTCATTTAAACCTGTAGCTGTTTGCACACAGTAATTGATCATTTTCCTATAGAAAATCCTAGCTTTTTTCCTTACCCACATAGTCATTAGCATATTTGCGCTTATAGCTGCATCTAGAAATACAGCTTTCACTGTTCAACTTGTAGATACAATTTAACTGAAAAACACAGTCCAGGAGAGTACTCTCAAGTGGTAAAATACTTTAAGAATATTTGATTCTGAGTAAGAAATCACCCAGTGAAACAGTATTTTTCAGTATAGAAAGCTCATGCTTGGAACGTGAAGTTGTAGCTTGCATTTACCTATTATCATTTTGAAATTTACAACTGAGGCACACGATCCTTTACCAGCTGTCTATACAAAAAGAAAAAAAAAAAAAAAAGCTGCAATTCTTTTAGAAGTTCATTGTTAATCTTTGCTTCAGCAGAGAAATGAGTTGGAAATTATTTAAACAAATGTTAAAAAGTTTTAATTTTTTTTTTTTTTTCATTTCTACACCAGCTAAGCCTTCTGCAGATCCCTTGCAAGGTTAGTGCACAGTTCCAAAACTGACAGGCCAGTGAGAAATTTGTAATAAGAATACAGTTGACATTTACAAAAACACATGGAAAGGATTTCATGAAATTCAAGTACCAAAAAAACCTTTCTTCGAATACAAAAACCTGCACCTTTAAAAATAAAAGACAAACTTCAAATTAGCCGAGAGTATACTTTTTATACACTTCTAGCTATCTTATTAAAAGGTACTAACCAAACTGGCAAACAAAAACCAATCATGTCTGTTTCTGCTTATCTGAAGTTCTTAAGGGAATTTTAGGACATGGCTAATTCGTGTTGGAGCTTACATAAACTGCATTATTTACTGTTTCCCAAAATAAAACTTAAGAATACAGAAACAATCTTTTAATTTAGAGTGCGTGACTCACTCAGCTAAAGCATAAAATTATTATCATGCACTCTTTTACCTGTAGTTCTCTCCACTCTGGTGTACATGTAGTTAAACTACATTACAGCACCATTACAACTTCATAAATGGGTAGAAAATCAAAATTCACCATTTAAAAAAAAAAATATATTCCAGTACTACTTTCTATTCACTGTTCCACCAGAATTATAAAATGCAAGGGAATCCCTTTTGGCAACCTGACATGCAGTTTCGGACTTGAACTCGTTCTCATTTTGGGGGTCCACAGTATTCTTATTAAGACATCTGCTACAAAATGTCAATTAGATACCAAAGACAAAAGTATTTTAAAACCAGAACAAGACTCAACAGCTAACTAAACCTCTTTGTGCTCCGAGTTATTCTGCTTTCATTCTCAGTTACTGTGCATAACTGAGACATTGTAAGGTCCATTACAAGTATTTCAATTAGAACATTCTAGAAAAAAAATTTACTAGAACGGATTAGCAATTTGGGGGAGGGGGAGTGAAGTGGGAAGGAGGGAAATGGAAATTTCATCTGAGTTTCATTCATACACACTTTCTTGCGAGTTACACAACATTTAGAGATTGTCTGTGAACAGCAGAATATATAACCATTGAATTTTGCAGAAAGTTTGGAATGACAGGAAAATGAGCAGAAAAGGAATGTTTGACATAAGCAAATATTTTTGACGCTAAAAATATAATTGATATAAGGTTTTTAGGTTTATGAACTTAAAATGCAAATATCATGGCTCATCTTTTAAAAACTGTGTTCAATCTTCCACACATATTAAAATTTCTAATTAACTTGAACAGTACGGTCTTTTTTAATCGGCACCATGATAAATGGCACACCTGCTTGACTGGGATGACTGCCAGAGATCAGATAAAATGCAATGCATCTCAATGACATTTTATAAGAGATGGGTAAATGATGCATGCGAGCCAGTTCTTCTAGCATGCTATTCCTTGTAGCCTCCTGGCATCTATTTCCACCTGTGAACCCCTTTGTTCATGTCTTGCAGTTTCCTGCTTCCCCCTTGTTGTTGCAATAAACCATATACTCATACTACAGTTTATTATTCAAAACTTTTCCTTTCTTACTTTATAACTAAATCAAATTAAAAATTCTTGCTACACCTAATACTATTCCTCTAACGAAAAGAATGGTATGATCACGTGGAATGAGTGGAGCTGTAGGAAAAGGAACGGGATTTCTTCTTGCTCTTTAACCACTGAGCTGGGAAGCAGTATGTCACCACAAGCAGCACTAATAACCTGCTGAAGCTGATTCTGCTAAAACGCTGAACCAGTCAGCATTTCTTGAGTGGATAATTGAAAAAAAATCATGCTTTGGAAATCTCTCTAGACTTATCAATAAAGAAATCACTTGGCTCCTCCAGCAGGAAGAGGAGAAAATTTCGGTGCATACAGATTCCAGATAATGCCAGTAGGTTTTTATTAATGTTTCTGTAATCTTGAGGCAAGCCACATGATTCTGACGAGTTTTCAGATGTTACTTTATTCATAAAATAAGTCCAGTAGGTACTACTGTGCCTTTTCCTTCCCCTTACAAAAAAAAAAAAAAACAATCTCATGTAAACACAACATGCTGTGAGAGTTATGTAGATTCCTAAACATAATAATATTTCTGCAAAGTTATATTGACTTTCTACAAAATAATTTGGCTAAGGTCCTTGCCCACAAGTATTATCAATCTGCTACATCACAATATGCAAACATTCCTAACCATTTTGTCCATATTTCTGATTCAAAACTGCTACCACTTGTTAGCCTAGTGAAATACTTGGGAGATATAAAAAAAAACAAAAAAATCCCTTTGCATTTTATAATACAAGACAAATATACGTCCATTTTCCTTGCTTTTTCAATTTCAGAACTGCTATGCGCTTCATTCAATTTCAAGTCAAGCTACAGCAACTCTGCCTGCAACAGTCCCTAAGCAGTTTTTCAGAGCCACCTTCCAATGACTGATCATCTACCTGGTCACTCCACAGCAAAAGCTGCAAAAGGGAACATACTTTACTCGAAAGTATTAGTTACAGATAAACTTCCTATCAAATTGTCAATTAACTAGAATGTAAACCACCTCGAGACATGAGCATACTGTCATTCCTAAACTTCATGGAGCCAGCATCTTCACTGGCTTCAATTTCAGCCCAGCTCACAGGACAATCCCTTCCTCTGCTGAAGACAGCCCTCACCATCAGACTCCAAAGTAATTCTCACATCCCGACATCTGCCGGGTTTTACAGACATGAGCTCATAAATTTCTGTACGGATACTACAGATTCCTTAAACTTATTATACAGTCTTCAGAACAATATTCAGAAGTTACCAACACCAATAACCACCTTTCTAAAAAGGAAACAATTATTCTGGCTCTTTCCTTGGACATCTCTAAAAGAGATGGAATATTCTGCTTTTAAAACAGGATATCACTCCTGCTTTATTTTTACATTAATTTATTTCATCTTGCCTGCCAGTTTCTGTATTTTTCTGTTTTGACACGACAA
>NW_009648955.1:5143546-5162396 GCF_000708025.1 Charadrius vociferus
CTCTTTCAAGAGGTCTTAATTATCCAAGTTCAATATAAAAATTATTTACTTCACCACTGGTTGGTGATGTATTTAAGACATGCCAGAAAAAGTTTTACATCCAAAGTGGGAGGTACAAATGTTTTCAAATGTACAGTGGTTTAACAACATTCAATAAAACATCCCTGAATTTAATGTGTCTGCTACTAAAAGAAGTATTTGCATCATAATTTTGATAACTCACAAGACCAAAAAAATAATCTCTATTACTACATACAGGAGTCTCTGAAGAAAGGATCTATGAATTGCAAATGCAACTGAAGATCTGTGTAACAAAACCAGTATTTCTATTGGGTAGCCTCTCTGGATTTAAGTTTAAAACAAACAAAACACAATAAAAACCCCTAAAACCCTGCTTCACAAAACTATTTTGCTTTAAAAAAAAAAATCAGAATTGAAATCTGGATCTCCCTTGTTACAGGCAGAAGAAAAATATATTGAGAATAACCTACTACACAGTATCTTCAGGAACACTGTTTCTGAATGACATCAGAAATCCTACAGAATGATTTCTATGTTAAGTTCAGTTGAGTAAAAATAATGCTAACACAGACTGGCTCAGAATCATCCCAACTATCACGTTTCCCAAAATAAATCAATTAATCAGTAACAGGCAATGATGGAGCCATCATCCACACTATTAACATTACAAACTCCAGCTTTCAAACATTACATTTTGAGGAGGCCTCCTAGGAAAGAATTAAACATGCTGTCTGTGGCGTATAAGCTGCCTTCCAGATGATACACGGGCTACTGTGCAATGCTTGAAAATATTATCAAATGCAACTTAATGTCAGGTGAGGGAAGCTGGTCCCTCTAAGCTATGGTTGTAGTCTCTGCTCATTCCTTCTCCCCAGAATCTTCCCTGTTTCCCCTGTCCTGCAGCATCATTTCTTTTTTTGGTTTGTTTTGTTTCTAAAAGCAGAGAAGGTAACAAGAATTAAACAGCTGCTTTCAGTCTCAAAGCAAAAACGCATCAAATAGCATGTGATTAACTCTATACTGTGGGGGGAAAAGTTTCATATATTATTTAAAAATAAGTCAAAATCTCAACTTTTCCACAAATAAAAGCTGGCTAATTCACATTTTAAAAGAAGTAGAGCCCAAAACAATGTGTTAAGAGATGTTCTGATTTTGGTTTGTTGACTGAAATTACTGCAAATATATGGTAAAACTTTCAAAATAGACTTTAGTGACCCTGGGGAATACAGGGCTTCGGGAATTAAAGGGAGCACATACCATCTGAAAAACGGAAAAAAGAGGAAAAAAGCCCACACCCCAAACTGAAGCCACTCAGACTTTTATCTTTTTCATACTCGGGATACCGTATAGCCTCACCTAGTGTTAGCATTGAAGCAAAACAGCTGACCTCAACAAATCTAGTGAAAATTAACAGTTTGGGGGAAGATGGAAGAGGACCAAAGGCCTCTGGCAGTTCCACTGCTTCTTCCCCTCCCCGTCCAACACCAGACATAGCCTGTCTCGGACTAACTTTCAGACAGCTATGAGGATGATATGAAATCCTCTTCTCCTCTCATGCATATTTAAGTTCCTCTTCAAGTGATACGCTCAAGTGCCAATTAATTTTTTGGAAAATTGTGCAGTCTCAAGTTACAGCCTGCTGTGATGGAGAATCACAATCTTCGTTAAGTTGCTCCAATGAACTATCACATGCGCAATTAAAAAATTAATGCCTATTTCTCAGTAATTTTTTTCGTACTTCAACTTTTCTTCCTTGTCCCTCTATTTAATAGACACCAATCAAGTTCACCTCTGAGAAGTTGTTTTGGCAAATAAACTAGCTTCATATTTCAAACATTTCACAAGCAAGCAGATATAACTTTTCAGTATTTCAATAATGTCCCTTCTAAACTCAGAGTTATAATTTTTTTCATCAGCTGAAACCATCTGAGCTAGACTAGACAGAATATTCCAGGATAGCCACAGCAGCAAGAAAAAACACACTCCTTGTTCTGCTCTGCAGGAGTCCCTTCTCAAGGACATCTCTGGATACATGAGCACTTGCCAAAGAAGAATTTCACCAGCCGACGGCTCATTACAACTGGCTGCTTGACTCAAAGTGGCTCCTTCCAAGTAACCATGAAGGTCCTGAAAGCACAGCCCACGATATCATGAGTGTGACAGCACGTGGCACTATGAGTATATGTTTCTGCTTGCACCCAGTGACTCCAAAAGCTGCAAGTAGCATTTCAACATCAACATCTACTTCCCTCATGCAAACATCAGTAAATCGTCTCTCATTTCTATGATTTCATGTTTTCCTCCAAATCACCTATAAAAACATTGAAGAGCAGATTTTTAATCAATTTAACATGACCCAGTTTCCTCAGCGTTATTCTCATTTCCTAATAGAAACATTATATGCTACCTAATATCAAATAAATGAGGTAAAAACCAGTATTTAATGTATTAGTTAAAGTGTATCTTTACATCAGGGTAAAGTCCAATTCTATAATGCATCCTCAATTATTCATTGTATTGGGCTATATTTACCTTAAAGATTTTCAATTTTTGTTTTCTGGGAAACCAACAACAAAGAGGCAAGAAAAGAAATGGAGCACGATAACTGAAAGTACAGTCAGAAAACCACAGCTTATACTAAATATTTTTAAGCTAGTATACTAAAAAAATCATGAAGTTACAAAATATTTCCTGGCCCATGCTAACGGTCTTAAATATGCATAAAGGAAGAGTCGGATCAAAACCTGTAGAAAATAAATTAAAACCTCAACTCATTAAGAAGCAATTATTTAAAGAAGATTTATATGCTCATTAAGAACCAACACATATTGAAGAATAACTGCTACATTTTCAGTAAAACAGTGAAATGATCTGCTTTGCCCTAACTGCATAAGGAACACAAAGTATAAACTTCTCACTTGCTCATTACTTAAAAAGAAATTTCATGCTCTTGGGATGTAAAAGCAGTGTATAATTCAAACTGCATGGAAATCCTTTAAAAAAAAATTATGCTTAAAGCTCAAAATCCTAGCTTTCATGCAGCCATCCACTCAAGATTCTAATTTAAGATATTATCAGAGAAAAGCTGTAAATGTTATTCTATCTGTATGAATGCACACATGTTGAAAGCACCTGATGTTAACCAGTAACTCAGTACTAAACAAGAGTAAAAGTAAACTCCAAAGATTCATCTGTTTAACAAAATCACCACTATTTTGAACTGTGTAATTTGTGGCAACAGCTGAATCACATTGTGATGAAAATTATAGCAAATGACTGCATAAAGACACATAGGAATTTTCTCAGTTGATAAAATTAAAAAAAATACATACTTTTTATAAAATACTATTTTATGGAAAGCCTTTCAGTTTGTTAATTTACTAGATACTCTGAAACCAATCATCCTGAAAGACTAAAAATAACCTCTTTGCCAAGTTAATCATACAGAACATTTTGGCTCAAAAGACATTAAAAACACCTAATTACTGCAATGGATTTGTTCCCTATAAGAATGAAAGCAGATAATGGCAGCAATGTGAGACCGATGTTCACTAATATGATCAAGAGACTAATTATTATCCATGAATCATTTGTAGCATTCAAAACTTGATTAATGTCAGGTCAAGTTTAACATGTGATAGGTTTTATTAGTAATGCTTGGCTATCCCACAGCTTGTCAGTTTAAGCGAGTGCCATCTGTTAGGTGTAGGAATAGCCAACAGCCACAACAAAAGCACAGTGGATACAACTGGTCACTGAAGAACATTTTAAGAATTCCATAAGGGAGCTACCCTAATCATTTTAAACACACTAGACAAGAATCCAGCACAAGAAGACCCACCAAAGACAGGAAACGCGTAGCCCAAATAAGTGAGGATGCAAGGTGGGCTTTTCTCATTTTAAAGCTTGACCGAAGGCGTGTTTAGTGCAACTGAATTTAGCTTCACAGATTGACCAGCCCCTAGTAACGAAAATTCTTTTGCAAGAAGAGCATGCGTAGCTTCCTCTCTACACTCCTTCACCGTATACACTGCTTTAGCCTTTAAACCATCACTCATGGTAGTCAAGTACATACGGCCCTAACCGGTGGCTCATGTAGCAAAACAGTGACAGAAGACAATGAACCTGCAATTCATATTCCAACATTTACTGACAGTCTGCTGCTTGTTCTAATGACAGATAACGGCAAGAAGAAATCTTTTTGCAGTAGGCTCGCTTACTAGTATTTCACAGCGCTTTGTGGGTGTCCAGCCTTACCAGGGGTCACCTCTCCCACGTATAGCCCATTTACAGCTCTCGCAGCAGGATGGGAACTCACCTGCTATCGTAAGAGCTCACCCGGGCACCTCCAGTGAACCTTCACGAGCTCTGCTCTAGTACCAGTGGGAGCAGCAAGGCTGAAACAACGTGAAGATGCAACAGACAGGCGCGTGCACAGAGACGAAGGAAGGTGACCTAATTCTACCTGGGTTTGCTCTGGCACCTACATACTTTTCTCTGGTCTAAAACTACTTAGAAACTCAGCAGGAGCATTGAAATAAACATTTATTTACTTCACAGCTACAACAACCCTCTCAGATGTATTATAAATACGTTCTCATTTGATGGCTCTCCTGCATTCTAAGTGGATGAAGCTGAAAGGCTGCGGATTCAGGCTGCCACCAGCATAACTTGCAGTTTGTACTTCAGCTCCGCATGCTTGTTTTCTGGCTAAGAGCATGATGCGCAGGGCTCCCAGACTCCTTGATGACTTCGTGTAAAAGCCAAGTACTCTGAAGACTTGATGCTAGTAGGTTATAGATGATAAATAACATCATGATTCAAAGAACCATAATTACTGTACAGCTTCTTCCTCAAACCATATAATTTCATAGCCGATGAGTGACAAGGACCCAAACTACTAGTGCCCGGGCATCAGCATTCTAACTATGGACACCATTCTTCACTGATCGTCTTTTAGAACAGCAGTTCTGCAGAAAAGTCTTTACCAGGGTCTAGGTATTCTTTCCAGAACAGGAAGGCAATAGAAATTCCTGTTTATACTCATGTGATGGGAACGAGCAACACCTCCAACCAAGAAATCCAAAGAGACTCATCCCTTCTATCTGCAACCTGCTTCATGTCATGATTGAGTCACCTCTGAAATAAAGAAGTTACTCCACACAATGGACTCTCGGAGCTTTCCCAGCTCCTATTGGAACTGATGCCAATTTCACAAAAGGGTGTTACAGTCTGCTTTTCTCACAGAGAACTTAAAGCAAAAGAAATCATATGTGTCATCTTCTGAAACCTGCTTCTTAAATCTCTTCTACTACCCCTCTAAAAGATTTAAAGAAAAGCCATTTCCAGATATATGATTAGCTGGAAGTTACCGTAGTCTGTGATGGGATACAACCTTCGATATTGAGAAGGTGGAAGAACCGCACTAGCTTGATTTTATTACCCAAGCGCAAGGGAAAAAATGCTATAGTGAACAACAATAAAATATATTGGCAGGGAGGTGGCAGGGAATAAAGTTTGATGGTTCTATTTTATTTTTAATCTCTTTTTTGTTTTGCAGCTAATTCATTAACTGCACTCTTTATATTAACACTAGCTATATGCCATGTTCTTAATTATTTGGATAGAGACATTTTAGAAAAATGTAGAGCACGCTGCAGTAAGAGTCCCACTGAGCTATCACCAGTTTGCTGGTTCTGAGTGAACAACTCCAAAGGTCATGTACCTAATATATTCAAAACAATACCCAAGAATAACATGAGCGCTGTGTGATTTAATGCTTAATTTGACAGCACATCTGCATTCCCGAATTCAAAATAAGCATTAGGCATTTCTCACTGTCAATCTCTTCTCAAAAATACAATTGAGAAATTGACATCAATTAACTACGATGTTTTCAAATGCTTCTTTCAAATAAGAGAAATAGACTGCTTCAAGAAACTTTAATTGACTTTTCTGATAGCTTCAAAATGGGAGAAACACGGATTCCTCGAGGCTGTGAGGGAACGCCACTGCCAAGCAGCAATAGTATTTTATATTTATTTTACCTAATGAAGAAAGAGAGCAGTATAATTCATAGCTTGGCGGTTTAATTTACTGTGCTCTTGCCAGTTCTCTATTTCAACCTGCAAGGTACCTTCAGTTTTTTCGTTTAGGGATTGGGATTTTGTCCACACCCCATGCTCTCCTGGCAGAGCACACCTGCTTGAGACTAGAGTCCTGCTGGAGCTGGAGGAGGTCTAATAGGTGCCACTAGCAAATTCTTTGACCTGTTTACTAATGATCTACAATCTGTGATATTCCTGAATGGATGGCAGATACTCAGTAAAGTCTGTTCCCCAAAGTCCTCAACTGAGCAGTGTTCTCCACTAATGTTTAGAATCCCCCTAAAACCCTGGGTTTGATCAAATACAACATTCAAAAGTGCTTCTGATGTGAGAGGAAAAAATGACACTGAGTTGAGTGCAATGGGGCCAAGAACATTTTAATTTGTTCTCTAAATGATCTTCCAATGTTACAAACTTGATAGGATTTATCTGTTATCCAACCCCTGTGTAAACAGCTACAACATAATCCAGCCTCTGGTTGTCAGGAACATGGACAGGCCTGTTTCAATTAAATCAGATAATTAAGGATCATGTTTTATTAAGCATTTCCACTAAGACTCATCAACAAAGACAAATCTTTATGTACAATAATTCAATTAGACATAAAACGGATATTCAAGAATATAAAGTCTTCATACATTTACTGTTACAATCCCTGATTCAGAGTGGGCTAATGTATTCCACTGGGCACCAATGCAGTGATTTTAACCAAAAAAAAAAATTAAAGATATAACATTATATTCTGGATGTTTAAAAACATTTGATTCTTCTGCTATGCTATGGCACTTGAGGGCTTTATTTGCTACAAAGTTGAAATTAAAACTTAGCACTGTAAGGCCATAACAGTAAAATGCTAAGATTTTATTAGTTCTTGATTGTAAAGAAAAAGGCAAATTTTGTACAGGGTTTTTGGTTTTTTTTTTGCAAAACTGGGCATATTACTAGAAAAGAAAGAGCTAGCAGGGATGTCCTATAATCTTGCATCATAATAAATTGCTTTAAATTTCACCCCCACCTTTACAGTTCTCTTTGTGCTTGTATTCATTTTACCCAAATTAAGCGCATGTCTCTTGAACATCATTCCAATACGAGAAGGCTGTTGGCTTCCCTGCGGAGCTGTATTGCCAGGAGGCAGTTCGGAAAGTGACAGGCTGTGAAGTGGCACAACGGACAGTATTAAACAGTTGCCCCTCAATTAATGAGTGGAGTGACCTACTTAGTCACCACAGCTGAGTCCTCTAACTAATTCAGAAGATATCAAATATACCAACTCAATTGCCCATACTGGGACACCAACTGGTAATTAGGTCCAAACAGATTGGAATTTTCTCTGTTTTGGTAATATACCACAAAACTGAAAGTAGAAATCACCGTTAAAGACATTTTTCCTACTTAGAAAGGTTTATTATTTCCATTGCACAAAATACAGAAGAAATAACTTCAAAAAATGTTAGAATGTTCAAAGCTAATGTTAAAATGTTAAAAGCTAAACTGAATACGTACTGTTCCAATGTTTAAACTTACAATATGCACCCAGTATAATGTTTCATCCATATGCCTTTATTTTTCTACTAGTTTCATTGTTTTCTTTCCCACACTATAGTCTGGCAAGTCAGAATTTAATTATATATTCCACATCTGAATTATTCTACATTAATTTAATTTGTACCACTAGCAATATCTAACATGGGCCACTAGTTATGAAAATAATCCTTCATGGAAATATTCAAGACTGTTTGTTTTAACTTCAGTAGATCATTTTCGAAAAATGTGAAATGTAACTAATGTGTGAATAATTTCTTAAACCAAAAGCAAAAAACTATTTCCCCTTTTCCCTAATCAAAATTATACTGTGCTGAAATATTGTACTTGACCTTCAACATCACAAATAATAATAATCAAAAGCAAGTAGCCTAATCCTCTTTTGTTAACTCCAGGAAATGAACAGAGATTCTTGTTCATGAACGGGTCTCCTCAAGTGACTCCACCAGAGCAAGGAGGCTGAGAAGTTAGCCATAGCGGAGTCATTTTTTTTCCCTAGCATGAGGGAAAATGTTTTGGTGTAAACCAAGTCTAACCAGGTAATTGCAGCCTCCCTGCCCCACAGAAAGCAAATGAACTCCCGGGAGGCAGCTGGACACCCCACCAACCCTTGCCTACAAAGCCCCTGTTACCCTCATCCTTCCACTGCCAGAAACAGCATTTACTGAGCAGTATCCACATCATTCCAGTGCTGCAGCTGGTTCCATGAAATAGCTCCAGTTCAAGAATCAAATTTTAAGTGGTAGTAACCTACATTCAGCTCAAGAGCCACAGTTTGATCTTCTATTTCATATTACAATTTACAAAGCTTCCACTTGTTCTGGTTGGCTGTCCTTACCTTTAAAATTCACATGGTAAAATCAGCTTGAAAAATCAAGCTGAAATACTACGTGCTGGGATACGGGACAGCTGCCAAGGGAAGACTTCAAATTCTAATAAAAGCATAAGGTAACATCTTTCCAGTTTCTTATTCGCTACTTGTTTACTAGGTTCCTCAGGTCAACCATTATTTGCAGTTACAGGAAGAAAAGCACTCAAAAAAGAAAACTTGAGTGAAGATCACCACCAGCACAAAAGCATCTAAGGGTGGAATAAGGCAATTTTGCTTTCACGACATTTGACTTCCCATTTTGGGGGAGATGGAATAGGACAAGGTGAGGAAGAAATATATGAAGTAAAGAAATAAAAGCAAACAGAAACAAAATGGTAGAGGGGAGATGGGTTAGAAGATAATTAAAAGGAGATGAGATGATAAACAGGCCAAAAACCTGGAACAGAACAGATGGAGTAAGGACTATGGTGGAGGCCAGACACCGAAAAGTGACTGCCAACTCTGGGTCAGGAAGTGCAGGATTGAAAGGTGAGCTGAATAAGCTACTCCTTAAGGCATAGAAAATAAAAACAAAAATAAAAACAGAGGAAACAAGTCTTTTTGGCATTAAAAACCCTCCAGATGGTAGCATTCCCCATCCACGGAGATGCGGAATTCAAAATCTCCAATAAATAGACAGAGATTATTTACCACTTCTGCTGCTGCCATTGCTGCCGTTGAATTCTTTCGTTTTCTGTCCCGTGACTGCAAATCTTCTCCACATTTTTGCCTGTAGGCCACTTGGCGACATAAGACAGGGCTTTGTGGCCATTTACAGTCAGCTTTGGGTTAACAGCTCTCTTGACAGACGTGGATGAGCTATGTCCACATATTCTACCTTTTATCAGGGTTTATTTTTTCAGGCCATGCAAATACTAGCTTACAGCTGCCTCAGCTGCCTGCAGAACACTTCACACCAACATCAGCATGTCATGTACTTACACAATCTCCTTCTTCATCAGAGGTCCACAGCCACTTGATTTTCCAAAGCAAACCACCTCAACAGTAACGGTACATTTATTGGTATAAACTTTTAAAAATTCCTCCTTTCCTAACTACAACAAAAGCAGTTTCAAAAATTTAAAAAAAAATAATAAATCAAATGTCAAGTAAACTAGGAGAACAAAACAAGTCATCTGTCAGTTAACAGATTTGACTGAAAACTTTCAAGAAGATCCTAGACCATTTCATCTTCTAGCAGAGATTACCCACCTTCATTCTAATCCCTCTAGGACAAGCTGTCATTTTAAAATCAGGTAATAGTCTAAGAACTGACAAGTCATTGACATACAGCGTGCTAACATTTGAAAAAGGTTGCTCATTTGACCTGTATCATTATTTAACCTTTAGCCTTATTGTTCCATTGAGAGTGATGGGCACAATTCTCCACGGGGCCACGGACCGCACAAAAAGGGACCTTTTTTCTTCTCCTGCTAGACAGCATTTTCACTAGACAATAGGCTTTAGTGATGACATCCAGGCTGGGCCTGTCCACACAAAAAAGCCTTGCAAAAGAACTGAGGGTTAGTTTAGGCAGTGAAAGCCAAGACTTGCACCATTTCCAAGGGGTTTCGGTTTTCTTCTGTGTACCCATACTTCCTGTTTAATATAATGAAGATAACGTCCTTGTTGAAAATCCTAAAATGTTTGTATAAATAAAAGGCTAAGGCTCCAAGGCTAAGAATATGCAGCATATAAAGCATTAACCTCACTGGTCATTACTGCTTTAGCATCAAGGAAGTCTAAAACTCAGCTTCTTCCACAGACTGCTGCTATCCTTGCATGATGGGATGATGGGTGGGAGTGCTGGCAGATTTGACCGTGTCATCCCCTTAAATTCTGATGCACACTAATAAATGAAAAGAAAGCAAGCTATGCAACAAAACTGACCAATCATGCAAGTGTAACGACAAACAAAGATTCAACATTCCTCAAAAATATCTTTCTAAAAGCCTTTGGAAGTTACATTAAAAGGCAAAATCGCTTGCAGAGTACATGTGTTCCCAGCTAAGACTAAACAAGTAAACTGCGTTTAATGATTCTTTAATTATAGACAGACAAATTTAGTGATACTGCTGTCTCCATCAATATCGAAACATAGAATTCAAGTTCAACAAGGTAACATTTTTAGAGATTCCAAGCATATACAACCTGTCCCTTTCTTTTCTTCCTCTCACCACCAAAACTCAGTCTTAGAAAAAACAAAAGCCCACCAAAACATCTTAAAATAACTTTAAGACATTATTATAAAGATACAACATTGTAAAAATATAGCCCTTATTTCCAAAATCTCGTACCAACAACAAAGGTCAAGGCATAACTATAAATGTTGCCATACTTTATAATTGCACTTTTAAAGTACATTTCATTTCACAATAAATTGATTTTTAGATTAGGAAAAAAAACAACAAGCCAGTACTCTAACTCTGGTATTAAAGTCCCAAACCCATAACTCTGAGAACAATTTCATTATTAGACATATTATATAACACAGTACAAAGTTTACTGCTGTTTCACGTAATTACTTCCACATTTTCACTGAAAATAACTAAACCTATGTAGACAACATTCATTTTTCCTGCTATAATTAGAAGTTTTAGCCACTTATTCTGCTATTGAATATAGTGCTGAGATTCCTGGACTTTTTGAGTAATCTTCCTACAATCCACCCAAGCTAACACACATTTACTGATACGTGCTATTGTTAATAAGAAGAATGGCCAACAACAGCTTTCAATTTGGAACGCTATGTCTTAACTCAGGTCAAAGAAAGGAATGATGGAGGGAGGCTGTGAAGGGAGAGGTCTACAATATGTATTTTTGTGAGGTTCAAACTGCGCCCTGGGAACATATTTTAAAAATTGAAGTTTCTCAAAACAAAAATAAGATGTGATGTGTGGTTCCAGCTGCAGTAATTCAGAAGTACACTTGATTCTTCTCTTGGCCCTAAGCAAAACCCAGCTACGCTTCAAAAATAACTTCAAGACACACTCCAAAAATTTTGATGAAACACGTTCTGACCAGTGGTATGGGTTTTCCACTTTTTCAGTCTTGAACACACTGGTGCAATTAGAGATCCACCTTATCTGTGACCAAAGACTGCTGCATCCACTGATCTTTCTTGGAAAATAACAAGCCCTGGGAGTGATATGAGAAGCTACATCTTCTGTCTGTGAAATATAAGAACTGAAGGTATGGAAGAAACCCACACTTAAGAAAACACACAGCTTTTCTGAGACCATTCAAGGGTGTAAATCTTTAATGACCTCTAGTCAAGAAAGAGAGGATCCTGTTAGATCCTTTATAAAGATGACAGAATTCTGCTGTCCTTGGAGAAGAAGAAAAACAGCTAATTAAACATAAGGAAAAAAAATCTACCTAAGTAGGTGCCACTTGTCAGTCTTTTAGCATCTATTCAGCTGCCACCATCTCTGAAGACTGACTGATGGATATGCCGAGTCAATCTGAATATGCTGAATATGAGCAGACTTAGAAGCTAGAAGGATTTCCTTGTCTTCCTTCAGACCTTGCTGTGCTGCATACAGAGTTGGTAAACCCTGTCATGACATTTGTCATTGATGCAAAAGAAACCCAGCTTGCTCTTTTAGCTATACTAATGAGATATTCATCGGTATGAGCACATGCGTTGCTATAGTTGCAGACATGACTGAACATACATAAAAATATCTTTTGGGCAAAGCAATACTATTTTTAAATAGTCCTCATTCAGAATAGGGACATGCTTCAAAACAATAGTCTGTTCTGATCATACATAATGAAAAACTCTGTTCACAAAGTTGTGCTGGATATGAAGATGTAATCCCTGTTTCATTATCCTAAGGAAGTGTTACAGGAAACCACAGTCATCAAGTTCACAGAAGTAATGAAAAAAAAATGTATTTTTGAGGTAAATAAGAGCAACAATGATTCTTAGTCTAAATATTATTCTTTTGAGAATATATTTTTATGAATACTATTCTTTTGAGCAGATACAGATTTGAAATATATTTTGAATATATAATCATAGAATGGTTACAGTTGGAAGGGACCTTGAAGATCATCTAGTTCCAACCCCCCTGCCATGGGCAGGGACACTTCCCACTAGATGAGGTTGCTCAAAGCCCTGTCCAGCCTGGCCTTGAACCCTTCCATGGATGGGGCAACCTGATCCAGTGTCTCACCACCCTCGTAATGAAACATTTCTTCCTAACATCTATTCTAAATCTACCCTCTCACAATTTCAAGCTATTACCCCTCATCCTATCACTACATGCCCTAGTAAAAAGTCTCCCTCCAGCTTTCTTGTAGGCCCCCTTTAGATACTGGAAAGATGCTATAAGGTCTCCCCTGAGTCTTCTCTTCTCCAGGCTGAACAACCCCAACTCTCTCAGCCTGTCTTCATAGGAGAGGTGCTCCAGCCCTCTGGTCATCTTCGTGTCTCTCCTCTGGACTCACTCCAACAGGTCCACGTCCTTCTTATGTTGAGGACTCCAGAGCTGGACACAATATTCCAGGTGGGGTTTCACCAGAATGGAGTCGTGGGGCAGAATCACCTCCCTCAACCTGCTGGCCATGCTTCTTCTGATGCAGCCCAGGATATGGTTGGCTTTCCGGGCTGCAAGTGCACATTGCCAGCTCATGTTGAGCTTCTCATCCACCAACACCTCCAAGTCCTTCTCCTCAGGGCTACTCTTAATCCATTTTCCACCGAGCCTGTATTTGTGCATGGGATTGGCCAGCCCACTTGCAGGATCTTGCACTTGGCCTTGTTGAACTTCATGAGGTTTGCACAGGCCCACCTCTCCAGCCTGTCCAGGTCCCTCTGGATGGCATCCCTCCCCTCCAGCATGTTGACCACTCCACACAGCTTGGTATCGTTGGCAAACTTGCTGAGGGTGCACTCCATCCCAACATCCACGTCACCAACAAAGATGTTAAACAGTACCGGCCCCAGTACCTACCCCTGAGGAACACCACTTGTCATTGCTCGCCACTTGGACATGGATCCTTTGACCGCAATTCTTTGAGTGCGATCGATGATTTCCCTTAAACATTTACCAACATTGCCTTTGATAAAATGCCACATCAATACTGGTAGTACTACCTAAAACTCCTTACAGTTACCATAGGGCATACAAACAATTCTTAAAAATTGACATAAAACTTCTTACTCATTTAAAACAATGATCAGATTTAAAGCCTTATTAGAAGTTTTGTGATAACAGTAGCACAATGAACACGTTTCACTAGATAACAGTGACTTTAAATGAGGACAAGGATTGCTTAAAAACTGTAATGCGCACTGTACAAAAAAGAGAAGTTTAAAACCTATGGTTATTTCAAACCCAAAATGTAGAAAGTTTTAGAGTCTGCCCTGATTACCACTTAAAAAAACTACCCCAAAACCAAACACACACAAAAGAAAACCAACAACAAGAAACCACTAAAAAACCCACAGCAAACCCAAATACCCCACCTAATACATTAAAAGCATATAGATACTCTTGTCTCAAAGATGTTTTTAATGTGGTGATAACACATTAGGGTGAGAATTTGTTGACTGAACTGCATTTGCAATGTAATAACCTAAAATGCAGATTGCAGTGTCCTAAAGTTTTAGCTGGTACTGCAGATTTACTGAATTCTTCAAATAGTGTTTTTTAAAAGCTTGAGATAAGAGATAGAGATAGACCCAAAGAGATAGCCATGCTTCACACTGTCAGATGCACTGCTCTCTCAAACTGCATAAGTCACCACTGTATCTGTTCCAACAGTATATTAATTACTCATAAAAAAGCAGCAAAACTCTCAGAGGAAAAGGAACCCTCAGAGAAAGAAAATGTGCTATATAATTGTAGTGTAAACCGGCTGTTGACTTTTACTCACTCTAACTTGGGGGAAAGTTAACTGACAAAAAGAGGCCTAGTTAAAAAAATAATCTTTCAAAACATACAGTTTGATAAAACCCAAGATACTGCTCTTCATTGCTTCATTTTCCTACCAATGTGATCTAATACATGCACAGAGTGGATAAATCATAAATGTTTGAAATGATTAAAATAAGAGAAAAATAACACCGGCTATTCATTCTGCACTGCCAGTAACTCTAACCCTGTTCATCTTCAACTGCTGCATACAGGAATATTCTTCACAAAAATGAAGAAAATTGGCCAGATAACTGCTTCATCCCACAATTCACAACTTAATCAAACCTGGTGGCAACGACAAGGACAAAATAAAGAAATATTGTCCAAGCATTACTGTCAAAAGCAATTATAAGTCTATTACGAAACAAATTCCAGTCATGTATAATTTCTTTCTCCCTCACCAACATATTTGATGCTTTACTGCTGCGTAATAAGACAGTCAATGTCTTAAAGAGTTTATGCTCAGAGCTTTGAGAAAGGCAGGGAAAGACCAGTAAACAGCATCATTTCATTGGTGACTTTAAAAGGTGCCGCAGCCAGAATTGTTAAAATCCAATACAATGGAATAACATGGACAATTTGGAAATTTCCTTTAGACAGGAAAGAGAAAGACATTGAGCATAATTTTCATTTCCCAGGTTTTGGGAAACAGAGGACCATTTCAATAGTCATGTGCTAGAATTAGATTTAACTAGCATGAGATTTGTTTACAGATGTAAATGAATATACAGATGTTTACATCTGTTTACAAATGTAAACCCTCAGCAAGTTTGCTGATGACACAAAACTGGGAGGAGTGGCTGACACACCAAAAGGTCGTGCCACTATTCAGCAAGATCTGGACAGGCTGAAGAGCTGGGCAGAGAGAAACCTAACAAAGTTTAACAAGGGCAACTGTAGGGTCCTGCAGCTGGGGAGGAATAAGCCCATGCACCACTACAGGTTAGGGGCTGACCTGCTGGGAAGTAGCTCTGCATAGAGAGACCTGGGAGTCCTGGTGGACAACATGTTGACCATGAGCCAGCAATGTGCCCTTGTGGCAAAGAAGGCCAATGGCATCCTTGGGTGCATTAAAAAAAGTGCAGCCAGCAGGTCTAGGGAGGTCATCCTCCCCCTCTACTCTGCCCTGGTGAGGCCACATCTGGTGTACTGTGCTCAGTTCTGGGCTCCCCAGTTCAAGAAGGACAGGGAACTACTGGAGAGTCCAGCAGAGGACTACAAAATGATCAAAGGAATGGAGTACCTCTCTTACAAGGAAAGGCTGAGACGCCTGGGTCTGTTTAGCCTGGAGAAGAGAAGACTGAGAGGGGATCTTATCTATGTTTATCTAAAGAGCAGGTGTCAAGAGGATGGGGACAGATTCTTTTCCATAGTGCCTGGCAACAGGACAAGGGGCAACGGGCACAAGCTGGAAGAGAGGAAATTGTGTCTCAACATGAGGAAAACTGTACTTTGACGGTGGCACAGCACTGGAACAGGCTGCCCAGAGGCGCTGTGGAGTCTCCTTCTCTGGAGATACTCAAAACCCGCCTGGATGTGATCCTGTTCAACCTGCTCTAGCTGAACCTTCTTTGGCAAGGGGGTTGGACTAGATGATCTCTGAAGGTCCCTTCCAACACCTACCATTCTGTGATTCTGTGATGTGTTTTACCTAGAATTTTTTTCTAGGAATGCTTCCAACCATGTTCTTCCTGTGATTTTTAATCGAGGTTAAAAAACCCTAGAACTTCAGAACACTTCAAGAAACTATAAATTTATATAAGAAACCCTTTTTGAGATGTGTTCCTTTCGTTCTAGTTTCTTTTAATGTCAAGTTGAAAATTATGTGTCCTAGACAAACAGCCTTTTTCCCTCCATGAAAAATTTATTTCAAATTTATGATACTGATCTTAAATAGACAACTCAAAAATGCAACCACACAAATACAGAGAAGCAATCAAAACATTTATAGTGCTTTATCCACACAAACTTCTCATAGAATTGTTTGTGACTTAAACTTCCCAAAGTCTGCTACTTTCTGCTGGTTTTGTTGGTTTTTTTTTTTAAAGTCCAGCTTATGCCTTACCTCTTTATTTACTTTTCACTCACTCTTGGTTAGCCAAAATACCATTACTGCTCCTCTTGGGGCAAGATTCATTACCTGCTACAGGGTCAAGGAAATGACAAAAGCAAATGCAAGACGACAATTTGATGTTCATTGCTCTGTGTTGATGAGACACAGGACTACTTTTAACAGCAGTGCTGAGAAAAATGGGTTCCTCTAGAAGAAAGCATTATCCCAGAGTCATTTAATTCACAGAAGAGAATAGAAGTATTTTACAGAATGTTAGGATATGTCTATATCAAAGAAAAGAGTGCACAATGAAAGATAGGAATTCATATATATATATTTGCGAGTCATATGCATTACTTCAGAAGACCAAGGGCAGTATTTTAATAAGTAAAATGTGGAAACGTTAACTAGAATAGGCTCTTAGTAATCACTGCTGAACATGAAGTGGGACTTCAAGCACAACTCATGATTCTTATACTATGGCCAAACGGGGACTGGAAGTAAAAAGAACATTATATTCTTACCTATGAAGGAGGAGAGTGTAAACAACATAGCTCTCACACATCCCCTTGAGCTCAGAGATATTTCAGACCTAAAGGTATTAACTTCTATATCATCATTCAACACTACAAAACTAAAGATTTAGGTTTTGCAAAAGTACAGGTTTTGAATAGGGGGAAATAGTAATTCAGAAGAAATAGGTAGCCTAAAAATACTTTTCAGAGTATCCCAAACTGCCAATCACCCCCCCAAGCACTGCTGAACACTCAGTTAGCAGACGAACTCGCTGGAAGCTAAAACAGCTGAGGGAAAAATCTATACTCAACACTGCTTTCCTGCCTTCAGCATCACAACATAAACAACTGAAATCAAGTTTACCTTTCTTGAAGCGTAGATGTCAAAAAATGGTTTGTTTCGAACACTGAATGGTTCCTGTGCTTTGTCGATAAGACCATTTTTCATCTTTTCATGTCGTGGAAATATAATCTCTTTCTCTATACATGCAAGTCGAACATTAAAATCACAGTCTCCAACAGGCTGGCCCTGCCAAGTTACAAAAATCAGAATTAAAATCAAACACCAAATTACTTGAACAGTCTGATTTTTCCTTACACAATATTTAGAATCATACAGATACATAAAAATATTACCAAATTACCACATGTTTTTGCCCAATACTTGGTTTTCAAGCATTTGTCTCAGGCTGCAAGAGGTTTAATCAAATCAAAGTTCATAGAAAGATAAAAACCTATAATATGTATTCAAGCATATGTGAGTTAAATACCTAAACACCTTTGAAGTTAAGCAAAATAATTTAAATATTCCCTAATTATAGCTTTGGATATAGCAGCTACATACTTTTCCACGTAGCTTTCCTCAGAAGTCATTTAGCTCATTTTGTTCATAATACTTTTAATGACAATGCAACAATCAGATTTACACAGTTAAACAAACTCATTGTTAATAATTTTCAGACCCAAAGTGTCAACAACTGTTTGGGATGTTGCATTTCATAGAATCATAGAATGATTAGAGTTGGAAAGGACCTTAAAGATCATCTAGTTCCAACCGGCCTGCCATGGGCAGGGACACCTCCCACTAGACCACGTTGATCAAAGCCACGTCCAGCCTGGCCTTGAACACCCCCAGGGATGGGGCCTCAACAACCTCTCTGGGCAACCTGTTCCAGTGCCTTACTACCCTTAAAGTGAAAAACTTCCTCTCAATGTTTAATCTAAACCTGCCCTCTTCCAGTTTTAAGCCATTCCCCCTCGTCCTATCGCTACATGCCCTAGTAAAAAGTCCTTCCCCAGCTCTCCTGTAGACCCCGTTTAAGTACTGGAAGGCTGCAATAAGATCTCCCCGGAGCCTTCTCTTCTCCAGGCTGAACAGCCCCAACTCTCTCAGCATCTCCTCACAGGAGAGGTGCTCCAGCCCTCGGTTCATCCTTATGGCTCTCCTCTGGATGCACTCCAGCAGGTCCATGTCCTTCTTATGTTGGGGACTCCAGAGCTGCATGCAGTACTCCAGGTGGGGTCTCACGAGAGTGGAGTAGAGGGGCAGAATCACCTCCCTTGACCTGCTGGCCACACTTCTTTTGATGCAGCCCAGGATGGGGTTGGCCTTCTGGGCTGCTATATTGCACACCGCTGGTTCATGTTGAGCTTCTGGTCAATCAGTACGCCCAGGTCCTTCTCCTCAGGGCTGCTCTCCAGCCATTCCCCACCAAGCCTGTATTTGTGCTTGGGATTGCCCCGACCCAGATGTAGGACCTTGCACTTGGCCTTGTTGAACTGCATGAGGTTGGCTTGGGCCCATCTCTCCAGCC
>NW_009648955.1:5162892-5236950 GCF_000708025.1 Charadrius vociferus
TCCCTCAGGACCCGCAGATGTATCTCATCAGGTCCCATGGACTTGTGCACCTTCAGGTTCCTCAGGTGGTCTTGCACTTGATCTTCAGCTACAGTGGGCAGTTCTCCATTTTCCCAATCCTCACCTTCACATTCTGCGTCATGGGCAGTGCGGCTGCAGTCCTTGCCAGTGAAGACTGAGGCAAAAAAGTCACTGAGGACCTCAGCTCTGTCTCTGTCCTGGGTAACCAGTTCTTGCATTTCCTTCTGGAGATCATTTCAGGGGGTGAAGGACATTCAAAAGGACATTCAAAGCAAATGACAACATGGGTGAAATGTCTCCTAATCTATGCACATTGATCCATGCTTGTGAAGAAGAAGAAAGCTTATATATATGGCTGTTAACTTTGCCTTCATCATTGCTTTCCTTTCATATATGGAGGTGTTATTAGTAGAGAGCCATTCAAATGAATGGAAAATTAGAGTATGGGAAAATCCGAGGGGCAAGAAAGTGGCTCACTCTTTATTCGTTCATTGCAGAACACGGCTGTATGATCTACAGATTTTTAAGGGCCGTATATTAAAATTCTGGAGAATCTTTCTTTCTTTCTTTCCCCCCTCATGTACAGCATACTTGAGAACTCATCTGTAGAGTGATTGAGCTTGTCCTGGTTTGTATATCTAATTAAAACACAGAAAACACATCTTGACCTCTGTAATAACTGACTGAAGAACTGGTTGAAGAATTTTCTCCTGGGAAATGTGTACACACATAGTTTTTTATTTCAAAGAACACCATATTGTTCTCTAGGTAAGTTTCAGCAAGATCTAGTGCACATGCTGTCTTTCCTAGAGTAGCTTTTCCACTCAGACACATTTTATGAGTAGGTCTGAAAGAGCAAATGAACTAATTAATGTTTCAAATATTTGAGCTTACAATAAGCAGTAAAGTTATTTAGAGAGCTTCTTTACAGTGATTCATTCAAAAATGTTTTTACTTAGCCACTTAAATTTATTTCATTCCCTTAATAGTTAAATTAAAATCTGAGACGACTTCGTATGCACCATAAACCAGCTGAATCACTTTCTTTTTCTTTAAATAATTCTTTCACTTCTCACATCTACTTGGAACTAATTATTTCCTGCAGCTCTGCCAATCATATATTTTTATTTCAAAGCCTGTTATGCAGAAGGCTATTACCACTAGGTTCTATCATATAAAGGTCAAAGCTAGGTTGAAATAAAATTATACGAGATGAGAAAACACAGATAATGCTGCTGAGCAACTTCTTCACCAACCAAGTGAACTCAGAAGTTAAGGAATATTTAATTCTCTCAAAAGCACAGGACATTAGCAATAAGAAAATTAATATAACATTGAATTTAAGTCAAGGACATACTGAATAAAAGCAATATTGGAGGAAGAGGACTTTTTCTTTGTGATTAAGACACTGCTGTAATTACAAAAGATATTGCTAAAATACAATGCATTTATCCCAGACAGATCCAAAACCTTCAAGTGGTAAAATCCTAACTTCTAGCAAATAAGTAGGAGGATAACGTAGGCTGTTATAAATAATTCACAAACCTTGACAAAAACAGGAAGAGATTATTTAGTATATAAACCACACATTTAAAAGTTGTCCAAAACCAAGACATGGATGCGTGTACAATCTAAATAAATACCAATACATTTTAGGCAATATAGATGTTTTATTAATTTAAGCATTTAGCTGTTTGATATTTTATTTCAATATGCAAGTTTTTACTTGTCTGAGAAGGATGAGGGTCACCACTGCCTAACAGCATAGTTACTGGAGTGCATTAGATGGTAATTTCTGTTCTAGACATTTTTAACCTAAAATAAGTTTGTTAGCAAAGGACAAACCAAAATTAACAACTAGCATGTGTTTCCTATCTATGCTAGAATGTTACACTTCCCCCTCATAGTAATTAAAATGTATCCTGAAGCAAAATTTCATTTAGACAAGGCTCAAGAGAGTAGTCATCTGTTGAATCAACAGCTCTTCCTCGGGCAGCTGAATCGCCGTCACCTGTTGACACTTTGTGCATTGCACTAAGAGGTCACAGCATGAAGTGAGCTTGCAATAGATGTGGCACTTTAAAACATTGTTTTGATTTTAAATACAATTCCCCACACATCCTCAAAACATAAAATCTCTACAGAGCTTTGAAATCCACCCTGGACTGAACATTTCTAAATTTAAACTTACAATATTTCAAGTCAACTTCCCAACAGAACCCATACACAATTTAGTCACAAGAGAACCTAGTGTACCATAAAAGAAATACACTTTTTAAAAAACCTAAAAAACAGGGTCTGCAGCTCATTTAATATCCATTGTCTTGAGGGGGTTGGTGGAAGGCAATTTATTTGCTGAAAGGAGCTAAAAATAAAAACAAAGGAGAAAAAAAAATCACAGTTCCAATAACATTCCTCCAGATAGGTGCTGACAGACTGAATTTGGTCAATCATCAGGCTGTAGCTCCTGCCCTCCACCCAGTTCAGAGATCTCCGTATTGATGGCACAACCTCATGCTGATATGGCTACAAGGGCTGGTGAGTAATTCAAATCCCAGGTCACTAAGTACAGGAAGACGGCAGGAATCACTGAGACAGGTGTAATGGAATTTCTGCTGCACACCCTGTATCAGTCCCCTCTTTCTCCACAAGGAGAAAGGTACCCTTGAGGAGGTACCATCACCCTCCAGGTTTAAGTCACCCTTCCCTTGCCTCCAAGGTTGACTTCGTGGCTACAGCTCAGTAAATGCAGTGAGACTTAGATGGAAAGTCCTTTACCTAGATGGATGCAGTACAGATAACAAAAAAGGGTATGCAGGTGCTAAATCCCATAAAAGCACTTTCTCTTAGAATTTGATATTTATCTGGCTTTTTCCCAATGCAGCTATAGTAAAAAGAAAAATAAGGCCTGGGCCTCTGTACACAGCTGATAACTGGCTTGGGCCAGCATAAACTGAGATTATTTATTACCTTCCTTCATGAGATATGGTTCGAAGTCTACCTGCCAGCAAAGCGCGCTCCACTTGCTTCCCCAGAGCAGTAACTTAGACATGAATAATTCAGCACATACACACATATACGTTCCACGCACGTCTTCACTTATTGAGCCATAGCGGAACATATGTCACAACTGTCTTAGCTTTAATGATTTTGAGACAAGAATAAAGAATAAGCGCAGGCTGATATTCTACCCTGTGTTTAACATTATTAGTGACAATTCAAGGCACCCACAGCTGACATCTGCATTTCCAACGAAAGCCCATTATTAGTTCTCCCATCTTCTGAAGACCATGCAGTCTAATATTTTGCATTTTATATTAATGGTCTGGAACGTATTTCTTCTGACTCTGGTTTTATAGATGCTGCTATTATTTTTTTTTATACACATAGCTTTTATATAAAAACAATCTCGAAATAAGATTATTACTATATACTTATCACTTAAAAGGTGGTTTTTTTTCATTTCCAGTAAGTTTTCTTTTTAAAACAGAATTAGAAGTATTAGAGAAATGAAAAATTTTGTAGAATTATGCTCACATTTTTCATTTCTAAAAGGCAAGACAACCATTATAATCTGAAAATACCTTTCAAAATTTGGTTTTTCTAACTTTTATCACTCAAATATTCAAAACAGATCCGGTAATGGCAAGGAATTTAGCAGTTTCAAAATGGTTTCTAAAATTTATCTTGGCATCAATGAGGTACAGCGTGTGAAATATTGTTTCAATTGTAACAATTCAACCAATGTGCTCCAGGAACATAATTACTATTTATATGTTGTCAGCTTATACAATGGAACATTGCTTTGATTTACCACAGAACAAAAACGGTTTGAGGAATCAGACATATTAAAAAGATTACTTAAGACATGTATTAAATTATTTGCATTTCCTTTAAAAAAAAATCACTGAGAATAAATTCAACTATGTAGGAATCAGCAAAGGAAAGAAGATTGTAGCCCATGCATAAACATCAAGGCCTAACAGAACATACAAATATAGCTCCACACTTTTTTTTTATTAGCAAACATAACTTCAACAAAACAGCAGGACTGTCAAAACTGTGACTAAACAGATAAGATCAAAACAGAAAAAGTAGACTGTACTACAAACATTGCTCCCTTCCTCACTCTTCTCCTCCTTGGATTGCTCAAAACAATACAAATTCAAGATAAAAAACCAGAAAGCCTTACAAGTACAAGTGCATGGTAAGTTTGCTTCACCACGTAAAGGTGACCTATATAAGTCAGAATATTTACAATCAATTGAAGTGACTGAATTATGATTCTCACCATTGACGTTGTGCAATAAAGAGGCAGATTTATGGAAACGGGCATCTACCATGGATGAACACCTAAGCCCTCTCTTTGGAAAACAAAGCTCCAGTTAGGCGCCAAAAGCTTCGTACCTGCTATTTTGGGAGCACAGACAACTCAGTCCAGTTCATTGTTTGATTGCATGTACAGTGGCTTCATTTAGGATCTTTATAATCCTTATAAATCCTTCTGAGCCTTCAAAACCAGAACTCAATAAGGGGATTTTACTGGGATGTAAATGATTAAAACCAAAAGGAATTATGTTCTGTCTAGACTGGCTGCCTCCCCTCAAGTCATCTGAGGAGTAGATGAACTTCCCATTTTTAATTACAGAAGTAAAAGTCATAATTCTAATAACCCATAACTGTAAAATAGATTTGCCATCATCAGCATCAGATATTTACACACAAAAAGATTGCGCGTGGTTCTCCCAGGGGACTATAAATTTAAATAATTTATTTTGCACTGAATTTAGGCTATCTGCAAAGTAAAATACAGAACACAGGCCCTTACTGCTTCTGGTTTTGCCAATTATTTTTCCTAGTGCTGTTGTTATACATAGTATAGAGGCATACTGACCTTAATTGCAATAGATACTAGATGGTCCAGTCAATATTTTCACTTTCTGCTTCTACTCTCCTCACACTCTCTTCCTTTCCACAAGCCATTCACAGAGACTCTTCATAAGAATAGTTATTGCTGGGTTTTTACAGGGCTGTCTTTATGATGAAGAATTATCACTCCAGTGAATTAGAGAACCGTGGGAAAATTCCTATGTCTTAAAGACATTATTCAGGGCATTTCATACTTGAAAAGATTGTGGCACTGACTTTTTTAGAATACAAATCGCTTCACAGTATTTAAAATAAGACTGCCTATTACAATAAGTATAAAGTCTCCTAAAAAATAGAAAAGAGAAAAGAAAAGTAGCAACAATCAGCACTGATTCACAAACGCTATCTTAGAAAGGGAACCCCCTACCTTGCTGAAACAGTAATAGATCTAAAACTTAAGGATCTGCTTGTAATAAGATTTTATATTCCTGAAGATTTGTAAAAGATCTATAACTTCAGTACACAACCTGTCTTTGACATATTTAGTTCATCATGAGCATGGTTAGCTTATGAGTACAAAATACTGATTAATTACTATTATACTCATTTCAAAAGAAAACTGCTGTTTCTTCATATTTCAAGTAAGATAAATATTCTATAAAGGATGAAAATATGGCCTTCACATTCTCTCCTAGACTATAAGTTACTCAGGTTATTCAAACATATTAGCCATGGAAAGGAAAATATTAGAGAGGTCCTGGTTTCACCTTCATAAAACATATCCTGAATTATACAGTTATTTTAGATTTGGTACATTCTTCTGATTAATTTTGATTTTTTTTTCTGTAGTTCTCTTTCAAACTTTCCCTAGAAAAGGGAAAATGATGGGAAGGCAAGAGACAGAAAGCTGAAAATATGAAATACTACAACTAGATTGATTGTAGAAAAGGAGGAATGAAAACTAAGTTAGTGAAATAAGACATGAAAACATTTGAACACACACTGCTTCTGTATGATACCCCCCCCTCCCCCAACAGTCCTTTATTTTGCCTATAGTTTTTCCTGTTTTGAAATACACTGGACAAAAAAAGCCCTGTGCTAGACTTCATTCCCAGTACTTAGGAAATTGGACATGATAATGCAACTGGAAAAGCTGCCCCACTGTAAAGTTTTTCACACCTTCCACTTCAGTTGTGATCAGTGTCAGATTTGAATATCTGCCTGAGACAGAAGTTGGGTTTAAGTCCACTTGGCAGTTCCTACAGGAGTGACTGTTATAGACTGCAAGCTGCAGAAGACAGTTTTTCTATTTAATCGTATGTTTCAGTTCCTAGCACAAGAAGATAAAAAAATATTGCAAATAAAACATGAGGTTCTTTAAGGCTAAAAATGCGAGAGGCAGAAAACTTTAGTAAAAGTACTGAGAAAAGCTCTTTAAAGAGACCTCCTAAGAACAAAAAAATTGTTTGTGGACTTTATTCTCTGAATTGTATAAAGTTTGAAATACTTCAGAGTTATTTTCATTTACAATGCTACTTAAACTTTCAGATCTTGCTTTGTAGTTTTTGTAGCAAGTTTCATGGTTTGCTGAAAAAGCGTCACATCACAGTAATCAAGAGTAAAACCTACAGAACTCGAACACCTGAAAAATATAAAGGATTTAATATCATAGCAACTTCTAAAGCTGCTCTTGTCCCCGTATCTCTCTCCCAGGAGCAATACTTTGTGCCTCCTCCCCTGACAATTATACTAGTGATAATCTGCCATTCAAAAAGGTTCTCATGAGACATGCTTCATGTTAAGGTATGGAAACACTTACCTTTCAGGAATAAAACAAGACATGGCAAAATTTAATACACTCCCTTTGCTTTTATATAATATTCCATTAAGCATTCTTTATTGTGGCAAATGTGGAAAACAAACCACATTCACCGCAACCCATAGTGCCCCCTGGGTTGGGAAGAGGAGTATCTAACTCAGAGATGCAAGGGAAAGGAAGAAATCAGATGTATTTTTCACACAATCTAACCAGCAAGTAAACAGTCAACCTTCAAACTAATTACAACGCTAAAGAATGCTCCCTGAGAACAACAGCTTATTAGATTAAAAAAATATAAAATTAAGAACACAAAAACACCAAAGATATTCTGGTCAGCATGTACTAGTTATAACTCTTCAGCAGTAATTTACTTTTTGTAGGCATCCTAGCAAAAGAGAGTTTTGAAAAGAGAGATGCAAAAAAGCATAAAAATGCTAGTTTTCAGTTGCATATGCACTTTACTCAAGCACAAGGAGCGACAGGGAAGAAAACACAAATTATCCATTTGGAAGTTTACAGAATAGGTAAAGAGATTTGCAAAATTTACTGCTCAGACATACAAGTCAGGTTTTCAATGATGAATAAAAGACGATCAACAGGGAAGGGGAATAAGGCAGGAAAGACTTCGAAAAAGACAACTATCTAAGATGAATTTCTGTCCATCCATCTCCACAGACCCAAAAGCTTCTGCCGCATCACTTCCTTACTGTGTTGATTCTCCATCCTACAAGCTCTCCAAGGCCACCGTTTGTTGCCTTCCCTATTCTGTAATGCTACTCTATTCATATAGCCTAAAGAACACTAACACATATTACCTGGCTGGCCAAGTTGTCCCTGCTCTCAGTAAACCGCATTATAAAAATGGGAGCAGGAGGAGAAAGCAATGCCCCTAGCAGCTGTGTAACCTCACAAATTCAAACAAGGGATTTGGAAGTAGAGGAGAGGCTCTGGAATTAAGGTGCCAGAGCAGCGCGGCTACAAGCACTCTTAATGCATCTCTCCCTGTGTGACACCAGAAAACAAAGCATGACACAATTGAGTAGATGTTCTGTATTTCATGTAACTGACACCTCTTAGCTGTGATAGAATGAAGTGATATATACAGCTTTTGAGAACCTAACACACAGTAAAAGCACTGTTACAAACAGTTGGGCACTTATTTGGTACATCTCACCAAAAAGCAGCGGAAGTAATAGAAAGGGTGTAAGAGTAAAAACACACAGCACCCTCATTTTCCAGGGCACTATTAGAATCACAGATTCATAGCAGAGTTTGGGTTGGGAGGTACCTTAAAGACCATCTAGTTCCAGCCCCCCTGCCGTGGGCAGGGACACCTTCCACCAGACCAAGGTGCTCAAAGCCGCATCCAATCTGGCCTCGGACACATCCGGCAATAGGGTATCCACAGCTTTTCTAGGCAACCTGTTCCAGTGTCCCACCACCCTCAGAGTAATGAGTTTCTTCCTAGTATCTACTCTAAATCTACCCTCTTCCAGTTCAAAACCATTACCCCTCGTCCTATCCCTACACTCCCTGATTAGTTACAAAAGCATTTTAAATCTCTATTTTGAGATGGTACCATTTGAGAAATAACCTCAGAATTAAAAGTAAGAGCAGAAGGGTCACTGGCAGCCAGGGGCATTTGTAAACAGAAAAGCTGCAATTAAATGCTTGCATCTCTGAATTGTGCCCTCATAATTTTCATGGTACATTTTTAAGATAAGGTTAATAGGCTAATAAATGAAAGACAGCATGTACTGTGAGCTTTACATCACTTTAAAATGTGGCTTGTAACAGGAAAGTCAGACGTAATATTTTACAAAGACTTAAAGCAAAGAATTTTCATGCATGAATTCAATGAGCACGTTGGCTATGGGCAGGATTTATGACCAGCATATCTGTTTACCATGACATATTTTATCTAATAGCTACAGCATTGTTATGCATAATGACAACCAAAGAAATCTTGATCTTGACTTAATTTAATGCACAGAGTATTAGGAAATTTAATCAAAATTCTATTGCCTTTCTAAACATTAAAATAATTATTCTTTTTCAAGCATTCAGTCTATTCTTACCATTGCAATCTGGTCTCATCAAAACTTGGCTAGAGTTTAAAAATTTAAAGGCCAGGGTTAGAAAGAAAAAGGAAAGTACTATTCATTTTCAGCATCTTTGCTAAGAATGCATTAATTAGATCCTACATTATGCCAGTGTCACTTTTTATTACTTAACTAAGGAAAAAATAGTTGCTTAAGTTTAGTGTCTACATAGCTATATGCAGCTATCGAATATGATTTGAGAAAAAGCCTCTAAAATCAAGGTTTACCAGGAAGAGCTGTCTCAAAGATGACTGGAAAATGAAGACATTCTTTTGTGGATTGTTTCTGATGAACAGGGATTTGGATTTACTTGTATTTGCTTCCGGGACTGTTAATTATTCTGTTGACAGCTTCCTCTGTTACACTAGAATTACCCACCAAATTTGAACTCTTTATTCACTATTCAGGTGAAAGAGGTAATGCCATGCAGTCACAGTTGTTATAATAATGATCTCAACTACATACACACAAATCAGGAAGCCAAAAAGCAACAGGCATTGCAGGGGTTTAGCTCTGTACTCATTAAGACTAAACTCCATAAGGAATTAGCCTTTTTTATGTTCAGAGAAACACAAAAAAATCCATATTTCATGTGTGCAAAGCACACATACAACCAGGGATATAAATGTAGACAATTACAATTTTAAAAGCCAACTACTACAGGAGCTTGACTCCTACAAATCAATGGGCCCTGGCAATATCCAGCTGAGGGTGTTAAGAGAGATGGCTGACATCATTGCGGGGCCAGTCTCCATAATCTTTGAGAAGTCATGGAGATCGGGGGACATCCCAGAAGACTGGAAGAAGGCTAATGTCAACCCCACCTATAAGAAGGACTTACAGGAGGATCCAGGAAATTATAGGCCCATCAGCCTTACTTCAGTCCCTGAGAAAGTTATGGAATGAGTCCTCCTGGGGGCTTATCACAAGTCAAATG
This sequence comes from Charadrius vociferus, assembly GCF_000708025.1. Classification (NCBI taxonomy): domain Eukaryota; kingdom Metazoa; phylum Chordata; class Aves; order Charadriiformes; family Charadriidae; genus Charadrius; species Charadrius vociferus. The sequence goes on from NW_009648955.1 coordinate 5,172,641, forward strand.
AAGCACGTGATTGGGAAAAGCCAGCACGGATTCACCAATGGCAAGTCGTGCTTGACAAACTCGACTGCCTTCTATGACAAAGCAACCTGCTCAGTTGATGTGGGGAGAGCAGGGGACACTGTCTACCTGGATTTCTCCAAGGGTTTCAACACGGTTCCCTACAGCCTCCTCCGAGAGAAACTAATGCATTACGGTCTAGACAAGTGGTCTGTGTGGTGGGTGGGAAACTGGCTGACAGGCCGCACTCAGAGCGTGGTGGTACATAGCTCCTTTTCAAACTGGCAACCTGTCACAAGCGGGGTACCCCAGGGATCAATATTGGGCCCAACACTGTTTAATGTCTTCATATGTGACCTGGATGATGAGATCAAGCGTACCCTGACGAAGTCTGCTAATGATACCAAACTGAGTGGGGAAGTGGACACTTCGGAAGGGAAAGCCACCCTGCAGAAACACCTGGATAGACTGGAAGAGTGGGCTAACAAGAACCTTATGAAGTTCAACAAAAAAAGTGTAGGGTCTTGCACCTGGGAAAACATAATCCAGGAGTGCAGCACAGGCTGGGATCTACCCAGCTGGGGAACAGCTCTGTGGAAAGAGACCTGGAGGTCCTGGGGGACAAGAAGCTCAATATGAGTGAACAGTGTGGTGGTGCGGCAAAGACAGGCAACAGGATGCTGGGTTGCATCAAGAAGGGCATCACCAGCAGAGAGAAAGAAGTCATTATCTCACTGTACTTAGTGCTTGTCAGCCCACACCTGGAATACTGTGTTCAGTTTTGGTCCCCAATATACAAAAAAAGATGTGGAAAGGCTGCAGAGGGTCCAGAGAAGGGCAACAAAGATGATCAAAGGACTGGGAAGCCTGCCACAGGAGGAAAGGCTGAGAGAATTGGATTTGTTCAGCCTTGAGAAAAGGGGAGACCTTATCGCTGTGTATTTAAAGGGTAGCTACAAATAAGATGGAGACTCTCTTTCTACAAGGAGTCGCATGGAAAAGATGAGAGGTAATGGGTACAAGTCACTCCTGGGGAGATTCAGATTGAACACAAGAGGAAGATTTTTCACAATGAGAACAATCAGCCATTGGAATAATCTCCCCAGGAAAGTGGTGGATTCTCCAACATTGGACATTTTTAGGATTTGGCTGAACAGAGTGCTGGGCCATCTCGTCTAGACCGTGCTTTTGCCAAGAAAGGTTGGACCAGATGATCCTTGAGGTCCCTTCCAACCTGATATTCTGTGATTCCATGATTCTATGAAATAAGTACATGCATTTTGAGAAATAATTTGTCATTTTTCAATGAGAAAAAGATTCTTAGAAAAAAAAATCCATCTAGGTTGTAAGAAAAGATAAACTGTGTTACAATTGATCTCTACTTCTAAAAACATTTCACATGCCAAACATGACTTGACATGATAATGACATCTTTCCCATAATGGTGCCGCCATCTCATAGAAAAGCAGAAGTGGCATACTAGTTTTGATATTTCTTGGATCTTCCTTTATTTCCCACAACAGAATTCTTCTGTATATGAAGATATACTACTATTTTTTATTCCACCTTATTTCCTGTCTTTTTTTCAATGTATGGAGCATTCTTGTCCTCTGCCCTAAGCCCATAAACGCATATCAGTGGCAGAATACGTGACATTTCACAAAACAGCACTTTCTGAATTTCAGAGAGGTAAGCCCCAAGTCTGTGAACTATAAGACACTCTGGGTACACCTACACTCATGAACCAACACAGCAAAGGCCTTGTCTCTATCCCTGAAGCCACCAGCTGTCTGACCACGTTCATACTTTCACTCTCCAAAGGAGAATGAAGACTTCTCAGAATGCCTGCTAAGAATGGTCCCTAAGCAACGTTAAACTTTAAGCTATTCTTGAGAATTGCTTAAGAGCACTGTAGCCAGCCAGGGCCAAAGCTGTGGCGGAGACCATTTTAACCACTTAAAACGAAGACAAAGTTTCAGTAGCAGGACCCCACGCCTTGCACAGTTTTATTTATCAGAATAGGTGTATGCAGTCTCTCAGGGTGGGCTCTGAGAGATAATTTTATCTACTCTTGAGTTGCTCTTTATAGAAGGAACGAAGCGAAGCAGAAAAGAAAAAGTAGGGATTGCTCTGCATTTCCTCAAAGAGCTGAGGTTGAAAGGCAGGCTTATTTCACTAGCATGTATCTTCCTTTCTATGAATTTGATTTCAGCATGTGAGATGAAAGCAGTGACACATCCATGTCATATTTTGAGTTGCTATTAGTAATAATCAGCATCATGATTCAGTCTGAAGACGACAACAAAAAAGATCTTTCTTAGTCTCCTGAAGAATCATTTGTTTTTCCTGACACAGGCATCTCTTCTAACACAATGGGATGTGTTACCACCAGCTTCTAGAAACTAGATGTCACAGAAACAGTGATTAAAAAGAAATTAAGTCAAAGGGTTACATTAGCGTCCCTGAAGACTGACTTTTGCAATAGCTATAGGTGATCAGGATCAGAATTCAATACAAAATTTATCATGGAAAGAGACAGCCAAGACAGATTATTTCCATGCTTTCCCTAAGAACTCCAGTATAGGTCTCTCCCAGTCACTGTAATTCAATTTTTATTTTTTCTTCTTCCTAAGACTTTTTCTGTGTAGACATCTAGAGCCAAATACACAATATATATTTCAACGAGTCTATTCTCTTAGTTTTCTTTGGTTCTTTCTAGAAGGCTGCTGTGGTTTATTCCTGACGCACCACAGCAAAATTGAAAAGCTAAGTCACAATAAGCCTCGCTGATAACAATGTGGATTAAAATTTGTAAAAGGTAGGTCTTTGCCCACTCACTTTCTCTCATTTTTTTCCCTTACTACTTTCATTTGTTTCTATACCCTCTACTCACTATTAAGTTTCTGTTACCATCCTCTCCTGATGAACACATCATCCTCGTTTAAGGTGACTTCCTTACCTCCTCTGGTTCATGCTCAGGTGAAATCCTAAGTCTGAAGAAAGATCCCGTGGTTTACTGAGACACTCAGCTCCATGATTCCACAGTGTTCTCCCAAAATCATAGTATCGTACAGAAAATGAAAAACGTTACTTTTGCTCCCAGCTGATCTGTTACTAGCAGATTGCTGCTTCTCTTAAATCTCAAACTGACATTGGTCTCTTAAACACTTCACTTTTTAAATGCCAGGGCTGCAAGGGAAAAATTGAACACAACTATTTATAGTTTGGGATCTTTGGTTTGTAGGCTGAAGCTTTAAGCATACAGCTTTAAGAATAAACGTGCCTTCTCACAATTTCTGCTCATAAAAGGCAACAGTGGTCACGGTATTCAGTTAGCTTAGACACAGAGAAGCCAGGCTAAGCATTCTGGGCTTTATTTAGGCATCAGTCTTCAGTCCTAAATGTCCCCTTGTTAAAAGCCAGAGAAGTACAGCACAGAACAGAGATAAGGTTGCTCTGTCTCAACTGCTACACTTCCAAACATTAATTTTAACACTATTTAACCACCTAAACCCAAGAACTAGAATAAATACAAGAATGGAATACACTGCAATTTTGAAGCATGACGATAGTGGTGGCAGAATACACTGAGAATAGTTCAAAGTGATATTATACTAAAGGACATATGGACATTTGTAATTATATATTAATTTGCTGTGATATAAAATTTAATTCCATAATTTTTCTGTATATATGTTAACAGCTTTCACTGTACGATTTACAGTTATTCTGAGAGGCACAAGTTGACGTATATCTTGCTATAAATCCATGGTGCATTCTGAAAAACCATATATTATCTCATTTTAGTACTAACTTCTGTATTTTTATGTCTGCACTGGTCATCCTAACACACAAATTCTCAGCAGTATTAATAGTGCACATAAGTCTTTGAGACTTCATGGGGAATTTGTGAATGCAATATTTCAGAAGGAATATTCTGACAAAGAAAACTTTGCAAGGCTTAGCTAGTATGGGATGCTACGCAAGAAAAGTAAGTTGAGCGTTTGAGAATAAGGTCAGCTGAAAATATCTGTAGTTCACTAGACCCGACTAAAACATGAGGTTTGCCTCAGCAAGGTGTTCATCAACAGGGTTTGTCTTATCTCTAACAGCAGTGTGCTGAGTCACTGTGGAGGATGAGATAGGGGACAAGGGACATGTTGGAAACCTTATAACTCACATGACAGACAGTGAGTACAGTAACTCCACCATTCACCTTCAGAAGATACAACTACTTTCAAGATCAAAAGGAGAGATGAGTTCAAGAAAGACAGGGATCTGCTGGAGAGGCAGACAAAGGCTACAAAGATGATAGGGGATTGGAACATCTCTGATACGAGGAGAGGCTGAGGGACTTGGGTCTCTTTAGTCTAGAGAAAAGAAGATTGAGGGGAGATCTTATTAATGCTTACAAATACTTAAAGGGAGGGTGCCAGGGGGATGGGAGCAGTCTTTTTTCAGTGGTGCCCAGTGACAGGACAAGAGGTAATGGGCAGAAACTTGAACACAGGAAGTTCCACCTTAACATGAGGAGGAACTTCTTTACTTTGAGGGTAGTGGAGCACTGGAACAGGCTGCCCAGAGAGGTTGTGGAGTCTCCCGCTCTGGAGACATTCAAAACCCGCCTGGATGCCGTCCTGTGCAACCTGTTGTAGGTGACCCTGCTCTGGCAGGGGGGTTGGACTAGATGATCTCCAGAGGTCCCTTCCAACCCTGACCATTCTGTGATTCTGTGGTGATGAATTCCAGAGCACCTCATATAACTGACGGTGAGATCTTTTGGGGGCTTTTTTTTTTTTTTTGGAGTGGAGGTGTTATTTGTTTGGGGGGAATGTTTTGTTTCTAAACAGGACTGATGCTTTGTGTAATTATTTGATTCGAAGCTCTGCTAGGAAAATTTACACAAATCTAACTCTTACAACTTAAAAAGGAACTTATCCTTTCTTGACAATTACAAGTTTTCAATACATTTACCTCTCTTGGTGGTAAAATTCTGTTGATCACTTCTTGCCAAGCCAAACATCCTCGGGTGCTCACTTTTGTAATTAGGCTTCTAAAATTAACCTAAAACCACTGTGATTTTTAGTCTTTGTAGTAGGACCACTGATAATAACTTCTTGCAGCTGAAGCCCTGCTTGTACTCATACTGACAACATTACTGTAATTTGTCCTTGACATTAAAATAGTATTATATAGTAACTAACGCTTCTCTTTCATTCCCAGTGCATTTTAAAAACAAACAAACAAATAAACAAACAAACAAAAACCCAAACAAGCTTTAAAGCATTTACAATCCTGCTCAAAAGCAGACTTTTCCCAAACCTTAACAGTCCTCTGGAAATCCTCTTACCATTTTTCTTGTTTGCCAAGTGGGATTCTTCACATTAAGTCTGCACACTTTGCTACAAATGAGTTTTTTCCCATTCCACCCAAAAAAAAAATGTTTCACTAAAATAATTATGACTTTCAGAAAGTGTTATTTTACAGTATATGAATATCCCAAACTTAGGGAAGAAGGAACCTGTACACTCAGGCTAGACATAAGATGAGAGCAGAGACAAGGAATGACGTGAAGGTAAATAAACACAGAATCACAGGCAGAGGAACAAGAAAACGTAAAGGAAAAATGAGAACCCAGGAGGGTTTTTTTAGAAAACTGTATTCTTCAGAAGTCTGTAAGGAATTTTTGTTTACTGAAAAACTCCTAATCATAGGAAGGATCTAGGAAACAAACGCTTACTCTTCAGGGAAGGTTATTGAAAAGATCATTGAGATCACTCTATCCTAACCAAAGCCAGTATGCAATTTCTGTTTTCAAAAAATTATTTTAAATATTGTTTTGAAAAGATATATATGGTTAAACTGATCCTTCTCAAAGGACATTTTCTCTTCCTTAGACATAACAGAGAAATCACTAGAAAATTTATTTCCTAGTAAGTGGTAACAAGTGGAACATGTTGTCAAGGTTAGGTCTTCAAACAAGCTTCAGTAGGAGACCCTGCCATAAGAACCCTGACTAACTTCAATTTCCACATATATTGTGACTTTTGGGGAAAAAATCCAAGAGATAAAAAAAAAAAAACCCACTATAAAAGATAACATACAAGAGCCCTTTGGTGACATTCAAACCTTTACCATATTTGAAAGCTGCTTAAAAGAAAAGAAGTTTCTCCTTTTCTGCACTGTTTAACAGCTCTTTCTTGTAACCACAAAGACTGTCAACAAAAGCTTCTCCTTTTCCACAACAGCCACAATCTAGTTCTTTATTACATATCTACCCTACAGCCAGTGTAAACAGGAGAGCTTGCTGCTGAGGACTTAACAGAGGACGAGTTGCCTGGTTTCAAAGAGAAATTTGAGAAAGAACTGATGGAACAGCCTAACAAGGAGCACCGTGATGCTCTGGTAACAACTATACCAGTTACAGGCTAACTTCTCCATCCCCTCTCAATTTCACTGCTTAAATAGTTCAAATATGCTCTAGAGATAGGAAATTTTCCAACAGTGTTTAGCAAACTGTTTCAAACCGCCATCTTTTCTTGAGCAGGTGGAAATAAATCAATGTCTATTATAAGGCTGCTTTCAATCTTAATTCTGATACATTGCTTGTTATTGACCTACAAAATACCCAAACACTTTTGGTGTTTAAATTTACTCTGAAGCTCTTATTTAGACAAATAAGATTAAAATAGAAATGAGAATCAATAACTAGTGATAAAAGCAATAAAACCAAAAGTACTTACGTTAAACTTAATAATGTCATATATCAAGTACCGAGGGACAACCTGTCCATTAACCTTATCGATGATCATTTCCTTAAAAGAAAAGAGAGAACATTTACATTTATTTCACAAAGACAGAAGAATGTCAACACATTTATACTTAGTGCACATACCTGTAAGTATGATACAATCAATCACTGGCCACATCTTTATTATAGAAACGCTTTTACAATAGGTCAAGATTATAAAAATATTATTATGGTCTTAAATGTCTCTCTTGAAGCATGCAGTAAGAAGCCAGGAAGCTGTACACAGTCTGATCTGCAACATTTATACATTAGTTTCCCCACAGCTTTCAAAATCACTACCTTTCTTGAGTGAATTATGAGTTTTTAGAAACCTCAGTAAGAACTGCGATCCTAAGTCAACCAAGCGCTTTTGGAAATCTCGCCTACAGTAAGGAGTACAACAGCAAAGAAGTAAAGAACAAGCATTAACATCCATTTTCTATGCTCACGTTGGATCTTTTCATGTTAACAGCATCATAGGCAGCATTGACAACCGCAGTTTGCTTGAGTGTTGTATTGTGACTAAACAGTAGGGTTCCTTCAAATGGAAATATCACGGATACTATACGTATCACATGAAATCAGTTAACATTCAATATATATTGGTAAATCATCTTGAAAGTATGTCAGCTAGAAGAAACACCACTAACGATCAACATCCACACACAAAAGTGTTTCCTGAACTTCATGGTACATACAGAAATATATACATCTTACATGCTGGTGCTTACATCTGTAACTCAGGTTTCATATGATATGAATTAGACATAGTTTATTAGTTTGATAAACTAATAGTTTCATATAAATTAGTCATGATTGAAAATGCTAACAACCAACCGATCAGTAGATCTTTTTCAGAGACAACTTTGCAATATTCACTTCTCTAAATGCAATCAATCTTCTCCCTGTCCCCCCTCCTGCAATTCTTGACTAATAAGTTAGTTGTATCAGCTCAGGATTTTTTTCTGCCGATATCAAGTTAAAATTCCAAATTCACACATACAAGATAAAACAACTGTAAAAGGTGAAAATATTTCACTATAACATTATGAAAACAAAACTGTGAGCTCAAGAATTATTCCAAAATAGAACCTTACATCAACTCAAATTAGTTTTGTTTAGTTTGTTTCTTGCTAGGTCAGCAGCATTCTTATGTTTTACAACCTTTTAACTTCTCTTAGAATCTGTAACTTCTACAAAGTAAACCCAAACAAGAGTCTCAATGTAAGACTGATTTTCAGTCTGTACACATACCAAGCTTCTTGAATTGTACCTAGTATTTAACCGCATTTGGCTTTGAAAAATAAGCAAGCAGTTGTGACAACAGAATTGTTTTAAAGCAAATATAAAGCTTGAAGCATTTAAAACTAAACTGGAAGACATGAACCTGTTGTTCTCAAAAACCACTGGGAACTATAAGTTGCCTACTAAATATTTTGGAATCTTGTCTTTTGTGAACACAACACTGAGATGGAGAATGGGTTTTCACAGCCAAATGCAGCATTCACAGGTGTTGTGAATGACTACCTGAAGTGACCTTACACATCTTGCCACATCATTAAAAAAAAAAATATTAATTCAACTAGTGAAAAATATTCCTTTGTAACACTACAATATCTTATTTTTAACTCTAAAAATTATTTAGTCACTGGTACTGTCAAATAACATTTGCAGAAAGTCTACATAGAAGCGATGTAACAAAATGCTGTTCTGTTACTTTCCAATATTTAGGTAAGACACTGGTGAGCTATCAAAGGAACAACAGATGCCAACACTGCAACGCCACCTTTGCCAATAAATTTTACAACTAACTGCGAGAACTGATGGGAGTAGGTATACCCTAAGAGAGAAAGAAGGCATTATGTTCAAACTTGGAAGAGTGTGTAAAGATACAATGCAGGGAAAAAAAAAAAGAAAGAAAGAAAAAAAAGGGGGGGGGGGGAAGCCCACCCAGAATTCCTGATAGTAATCAGGTAACATGAAAAGAAAGTAAAACTGAAACAAAAGAATGTTACCATATTTCTTTAAAGTTTCAACCACATTAGCAGGTGAAACAAATTTTTAAAATACATTTAATTGAACATATATTTAACATTTGAGTACTCATTTCCTCAGCATGCATATTCAGAGCCTCAGCTTTGATGCAAAGCCGGCATTTGTATGCAAAACCCTGCAAATGTTTCAGTGCCTTGTATTACAAGTTTTTATGCCTAATTTTCAAAATCTGACTCTCTGGATATTCAGTTTAAGAAGAATTATAAAATACAGCCAAGAGGACCAAAAATGATTTTTAAAGCTTCTCTGGAATGTTCAGTTTTAGCACAGAATTAATTTTATAAAGAAACTTTTTCTGTACTTCAGACATGTCTAAACATTTTCACTCCACTACTGGTCAAACTAACTTCTTTCCTCACATCTTCACTTCTTTTCTTCCTCCCCTGCCTCTTGATCTCTTTTCACATCCTGACTGATATCCCAGCTACCAGAGCAAATAAACAACAGCACAATATGCCCCAGCAGTAGAGATGACAAATTCCTGTGCTGCTCATCTCCATCATGACAACAACATTCACTGCTCCATTAGTTACGCCAATACAACTGTCATAAGGCAAAAGCTGTAAAGTGATCAGAAGAACGATTTAGATCAGAAATATGCTAACATATCCTTATTTAACAGTCTGATTTCAGAATCTTCCTTGAAATTATAAGAACTGAAAAATACCTCAGGGAATAGACCTCAAAGTTAAGTTCATAGACTGCTGGGAAAATGTTGTATTTGAGAAACTGATCACATTCATCACTCATTCCAATCTGAGTAATAACCTGATAAGGCTATATTTAAGTCAGTTTTTAGACAACTAAAAACTTAAACCCAAAACCATTCAAATGACATGATAATAGAACACAAAAGTATCCACAAGATGCACCAGCATCCATACATTTCCTTTTATAGACCCCATATTGATTTACAGCCACTATTGTGTGTTTTAAAGTTACCACTGCTAGTAAGTATGATCTTTATCACTTGTCCATTAGCTGCTAGTTTAGGTATTAACTTAACCTGTGGGCTTGTAGAACAAGGCCCAGTGGCCAGTTTCTTCGATGTCATATAGCAAAACTGTGCTGGTGTTAATCTTTTCTTAATCTTCTGGTGCTGCAGGGCATAGCCTTACAGCATATTAGAAACAGCAACCGTGCTAAGAGATTTTAGCTGGACAAATACCAAAAGAACAATGCTGGACTGACAGCTCACGGACGTTTTCTTTTTTCCTTGAATCACATATCGAACCAGCAACTTAGAATTAAAATAATCCAAAATTTAATCACAAAGCAAAGGATATCATTTTACTTGCAAAATGTATTTTTTGTTGACACAGAGTATGGAATCAGACCTAATCACACATCTGTTTGTTGTTCCTTTTCCTTTGCCTTTCCTTTATCCATTTACCTTCAACACAATTCTAGCCACTGCTGTCTTTCAGGAATGAAGAGCTTTTTTTTTTTTTTTAAAAAATCTGTTTTGCACAAAGTGCCAGCCTCCGCAAACTCAAAAAAGTTATGCCATTTCTGAGAGAGCTTACAATTAAGTGAGGTCTGTACTGATACAAAAGCATAAATCAATCTTAATCTCACTCTCCACTTTTGGAGTCCTTGGCTCTCCTAAGTCTTCAAGCGTGAACAATATTTTATATATAAATAAAATACATACAGAATTATACTAAAATTATAAGAAGTATTTCAAGCCTAAGAATGCCTCTGCATTTTCTACTCAACTGTTCCAAAGCTAAGTAGAATGCCAAGAAAGTTCCTGAAAATAACTAATTAGTTTTCTGGCATGACAGCCAAAACACTTGAACAAAAAAATCTATGCATTACCTCAGAGAGCAGTATGGATGCAAAACACTTGGCTTCTAAAGGAACACATCATATTATACCAGTCACCTGTAGGTAATGTTCAAATTGGCTTTAATGAGATTTGCGGAAAACTTTCTTCCATGCCAGGAGAACAATCACAACTGAAGAGCTGGAGATGAGCACAGAGTATTGCAGATCTCTCATCACCCGGGACATAACTGATCATAGGAAGAACTCTTTGCAAGTAATTTCAGCCTGAAGTGAACCGTAAATGTATTTGAAATTCTCAAAGACAACCACATGAAAGGCTTACACCAGAAGCCTTAAAGCAAGTTAATAGATCACTGAACTAATGGAAATTGCCTTTATGAAAGTTTTATATAGGCTGTCATTCTAAATAAAGTTAGGGGAAATTACCTAATCTTTTGTATTCTTAACACAAGTAGTTGTTTTGCTGCGTGCCACTGGTACCTGTTTGTCTTTCCTTTCTCATGCTTTTTAAGATTACTGTAAAGCAGCGCAATTTGGGTGACCTCATTCTATACTTTCATTCTCTGAGGGAAAGCTACTTCAAGGGCAGGAAGTATGAACTACTTCAACCTGCAATTAGAGAATTAACTTCAACAGCCCTTCAGCACTAATTAGCAAAATATGTTAACACAAAAAAGCCAAATTTTTCTTCCTATGGATTAAAAAAAAAAAGAAAGGAATCATACATATATCCAGAGTAAAGGAACAGTCATGGAAATTATCATTTGGCACCAACATTAAACAAATATTCAATTACAAAGTTAAGCTGTTCTGATGTTTCAAATAATAGGCAAATTTTATTCTCAAACCTGTTGAAAGGACTTTCAATTGAAAATAGAAATAGTCCATCAACAGCTTGCCTTTTTTTTTTTAAGTGACCATACTTAAATAAATTCAGATATCTGTACTATGAAAAGTATTTATCTATTGAAAAGTTTTAGTTCCATCTCAAGGTACTTCACTTAACCAATACTTGTTCATTTAATGTCATTTTGCTTTCCACTTCACGAAAAAAAATGGGCTGAAAAAAATCACAGTAATCTAATTTTATGTCAATAAAATGAAATACTGAAATGCACTATAACTTTTACAAAACAACAAAATAAGTGAAGTTATAATTCATGTCCTGAGTAACTGAAAGAACTTCATTTATTCTTAAGAGACTTGAACTATAAATCTGGGAAACAGAACACACCCTCTCCCACACCACACAGCCACATTTATGCTCATATCTCAATATATATGCATCCCTGTCTTCCACCATGTACATATTAGCCACCCTTACTAAATCATCTGTTTTGAAATGCAAAAACAAGAGCAGCAGTTTCCCTGAAGAACACCTAGGACTGCACCATATGGACATGGGCAAGCCATTACTTTCTCAAGAGCCTTAGAAAGAGCAGGGGAAAAAAAATAGTACCAGGCTTTTTATCTAAACAGTATGGAACCTAATGTATGTCATTAAGAATGCTATTATATACGTCATTAGGAAGCTGCCTGGCTGCAGAGGCCCCTACCAGACATGACAGCTTGTGCAACCACTTTTGAGCTGACAGCATGGCATTTCTTGCATTATGCTCTCAATTTTTTAGTGAAGCAGAGGTAGTGGAAAATATTCCATTATCTGTTCCCCTGTCCCTGAGACAGTACATTGTCCCTTGCATTAATTATCCTCACAGATTCAATTTATACATGCTTCACATGTAAATATGTGTTCAGTAAGAGCATTCACAGAAATGACATTTCAAGAAGGATACTGACAACAAAGGCCTGAGAAAGAAAAGTTAACAATGACAATATGGTCTCCTGTATCTGAAAGGTGCATCAGGCTTCAGAAGACCAACATGGAAGTTCATCTCAGATAGTCAATACTTCAGCAAGCAAGAGTGACAGCAATGTAGTGATCCTCGAATGCTACTGCAACATAATAGGAACCAGTGTTCATCTACACTGATAAGCACATTTATAAGAGCTAATGAAGTTCTTTTGCTCATCTGAAACAGGACGGTCAAGAACGGAGTAATCTCTTCTTGCGGCTACCATTCTGAAAAGTTTACCAAGAATACTCCAGGCCAGCCATCAAACAACAAATATAGACGTTTTACAGCTTGTTTTATAATGAGCATGCAAAGTTCGTTAGCGAGTTTACATAATTTAAATTAGCATGACAACTTAGAGGTGTTGTAGTCTTAAACAAATGTAACTAAACTATTTCTAAATCACAATCAGTAATTCAAATGAGCTGAAAATAAAGGTGACAGAAGCAAAGTCATCAATTCACAAGTCTATCAAAAGATGATGAAAATTTTACAAAATTTTAGAAATATTTATATTAACTGGATTAAATTGACCATATTTACTGTCTCAAAATATAAAGCTGTAACAAGAGATGAGATTCTGCATTTCTTTAGATTCTCTTCAAGCATCTTCTCATATTCAGAGAATGTCATCTCGATATCTTGATTTATTTCAAAGACAAACAGCTCCCCCCAGAGTAGTCATCACTTCTATTCTGTAGATAAGAAATTACTTATGCAGTGTTATTCCCACATTCAAACAGTGACTGAATCTATATTACTCCTGAAATCCCACGATTCACCGATCCAGGCCGAAAAACGTGGCCCTGTTTCTGAACAAAAGCAAATGGCACTGAAGTTGTTAAAATAATGATACAGTACGGTCCTTACCCCATCCAGAAGAGTATTTGTTAGATGTGTGCGAAGATCTTTACGAAAGGGAAATTCCAGATTAGATACGTGAAAAATTGAATTGTCTCTATCAATCATATAAACTTCATTCTTGCCATCAATCAGCATCATGTACCTGCAAAGGCAATGTTAAGAAATTATACTTAGAGGTATATCCTCTAAATCTCTAATATTTTGATTTCTATTAAGTGCTAAAAAAACCCAAGCATGACAGACATTATAAAAAAGCATTTTAGAAGGAATTTTTTAGTTACAAGTTTAACTTCAGTAAACCAGATAATTTCGTTCAATGTAATTATCATACAGAAAATATTTCAAAGATAAAAGTTCAGAAAATATATGTTGCAGTGTCCAGCGAAAACTATGCCTGAAAATCTATTAAAAATAACAGAGGTTTTAATGCTGCAAGAAATAGATGAGGCTAATTCAGTTAGAATCAGCTAAAAGATCTTTTACTCCAGTTTTTCCTTTATGAAGTGGACTAGAACTTTGCCTGGTATAAGTCTGAAGAGTTTCATTCAAAAGACACACCTTTTCCTGTCTACCACTGGCTACCTAACACTGCAGTACAGCAAAGTCCCAGCCAACTATTGAGCCGCCTGTCATTAAAACACTGACAAATTTAGCCAAGGTAGATTCCTCTTACATTACACACAAAGAAAACTCCAAAGCTTACTACACTATCACCAGCAACTTGTGAGCTTGGTTCTGTTGCAGACATCTGAATTTTCTAAAAATTTCTTTCCATTACGACAGTACTTTGGAGCACAAGTCATTCATTTAGACCTCCTGTGCTAATCCCACAGAAGACTGCTCTATAGAGGTAATATTTTGTACACAAGAAAAAACAGTGAACACGTAGAATGAAAAAAAAACAGTAGGGAAAAAAAAAAAAGATAAAAACCGCAAGGGATGCTAAACAGCATGACAGCTATAACACACCTGAATTACCTTTGTTAGGTTTTCTTTGATCTTTGCAACAGGAGTACTAAAGTAGATTTTCAGGAAGAATAACAAGGCAGCTGCACAGACAAAGGTCTTCTCGAACTTGTGCAGCTGCCTAAGAGAGCACACCTTCTAACTGGAGAAAATAAACTGAAGAAATTTCAGCAGAAACTAATATCAAAGGCCAGATGCAACCAGTCAACATCTTGGCAGTGAATGAGAAGTCATAAAGGTGCTGAGCGCATACCACAAGCAGCTGAAAGTGATGACTAGCAGCTTGAATCCGATACGGTAAAAGAAGGTAGAAACTGTTGTGGGGATCAGACGGTTGGCAAAGCAAAAAGGGAAAAAAAGGCACCAGAAAAGTGCCTTTTTGGAACCAACAAGATGTGATTGTACTTAGTATGATCAGTGAAAAGAACAACATACTTATCAAGATGTGATTGAATGATCAGACAGGAAATACCATGGCTTAACAGCACTGCAAAAAAATAAGTGTACGAGAGACAAAGGTGATATGAAGACTCAAAAGTAAGTCCGAGTTGGTGTCTCAGTCAAACCTGAGTTGTGTCAGCTTTATTAATTACCACCTGAGCTGCTGTAATTGAACTTATGCCTGATCACACCACAACTAACCATATTGGTGGTCTACACCAAAACTGAGAGCGTGACTCTGAGCTGAGCTTTTTTTCCACCAATCCTTTCATTTCACCTTGCACACAGATGTGCAAAACGCACAAGTGTTACTAGAATTCTGCTGAGAAGTTAAAAACATAGAAACCCAAAAAGAAAAAAAAAAAACCAAAACCCAAAACAGGAGCACTAGCAACCGTCAAGATAGTTCAGTTGTTCTAAAAGTTCACATTTAGTATTCTTGAATAACCTCTGATACAAATAGGGAAGGGACACAAATCTTCCCAGAGCGACTAAACCATTTGGATTGCAGTAGTTTCTTTGACAGCACAGAATAGGGAAACACTTTATTAAAAGTAAAAGATTATAGGAGTTTCACCATCCACACCAGAAAATTTTGAAAGAAAGCAAGCATGTTTTGAGGACTCATTCAGCAAAGAACTTTCCATACTTGTAAAAGTCTTTGGATATATGGGGAGGGGGAAGGAGGGGACAAACAGTACTTTTCAGGGTTCATCCATTTCTCCATGGAAAGTCCTGGTTATGAAGAAATAATAAGCTATCAGCAGTCTTTTCTAAAATTCACCATTGCTTTTACAAATAATGCCTGCGGGATTTTTGCTGTCAAAACAAAAGCATACCCCAAAAACCCTGCAGGCAAATGGTCTACACAGGCAGCTGTCCTGTTGTCTACACAGATCCTGCCTCTAGAAATCAGTAGATCTGACTACAGGAACACAGTACCACCCATGCATCTTAAATAAATACTTTCTTCCAGTATTATGACCATAATCATAATTCACTATAGATCTGCTCAACTAGCATTTCTCCACACACATGAGGAATACTTTAAGATGTTACATATCAGCTAAAAAAAAAAAAAACACACACAAACTTATACAAGCAGAAAAACCTAAAGCTGGGACAGAGGATTAAATCAATGCAACATTAGGAGAGTTGAAAGCTGCACATGAGATGCTTTATGAAAAAAAAATAATAATTCAATATACATTCAACTAGATAACTTGGCGCCAGTTCTTTAGAAGCAAGAACAATCTACAGACAACATTCATTTTCAGGCCATGTAAATTTATTCAAAACTAAAACTAATTATAAAGAGCATGTTGTGTTTCTCCCAGAAATTAAAGAAACCACGGGGAGGGAAGAAGAGGTGTATAAGTAACAAGAAAAAAACGTATGCACACTACTTTTACAAATAAGCTTAATTGGCTACCTCTGCACTCCCATATTCACTGCTGGTTTAAGTATACATGCTCTCACTTCAATGACAAAATAGCATCTAATGCTCCAAGTAACTTGCTGACAAAAGTTTCACTGACTTGATGACAAAATAGCATCTAATGCTCCAAGAGATCTAGCACTTAAAAAAACCCCATACTTGCATCATCACTACAAATGTGGTACAATAAGAGATCTTACAACTGCTTTGAATAAAAAAAACCCAAAACCAACACAAACACTTAAAAGCTTTCTTTTCAGCCACCTAAAACATTTACAGGTTCAGGCAACATACAGAAGATTTCGTCAAAATCTATTACTCTAACATCAAAACTAAGACTAACACACCACCACTTTCTCTAGATCTTTCACTCAAAACAAAATCTGTGGAAATTTACTTAAGAGTTGGTAGCTGGATAGCCCACCAACCACTAGTGGCGAGATTCCCTCTTTTTCAAATCCCAGCACTAACATTACATCTCTTCTCCCATGATTTCTCTCCTTCTCTTTTTAAAATTTGTCACCATTAGCTCTTTATACCATAAATTCTAAATGACAGCAACAATGGTAAGTCTTAGGACTGCATACAAAAGATTTCCAACCAAAGATCACCAGGAATCACAATTATATCTTACTTCTAAGAGCTACTGAGAAACAGCATGCGCTTACATTGAATGCAAAAAAAAAAAAAAAAAAAAAAAAGATAATTTGGTCTCAGGAAAATAAACTACCTAAAATGTAGACCGTTCTGTTATTGGTGTCATGATAATATATTCGCCTAACCTAGAAGCTGAACAAGTACTCTGCAGGAGAAAGACATTAGACTGACCCAGATATGTCTGTTTTGAAAGGGTTTTGTTTTGTTGGGATTTTTTTAAGCTGAAAGCCTCAAAACACCTACACCCCAGAATTTAATAAACTTAAAAAAAAATAATCTGAATGTGGTCCAAACAACAGAATTTGTCAAAATTCTAATTATTACCAACACAAGACAGAAGAAATTTGATCAAGGATGGACTGACAACCAGAAGTGTTCTATGAGCGGCTGATAACTGAAAATGTGCAAGAAGCAAAAGAAACATGCAACCTTGCGAAGGTTCTGGTGAAACTGAATTTATTAATTTAATGAGGGGGTTTGTTTGGTAGGTGGGGTTTGTTTATTTGCTTGTTTAACTCAAAAAGCGTAAGTTCATCTGCTTAATGTCAGCCTTTAAGTTTTCTCCAGATGACACTTCAAGATTTCTTGGAGAAATCTTGTAGACTGCTGATCAGTACATTTCTGAATGTTATTTGGATGTGCCCTGACCGGTTATATTTGAAGAAGTTAATTAAGGTATTAGTAGCATAAGCACTTACACCAGAACAGAGAGAAGGCCACTGGGCAACACCACATAGGCAAGAAACAACAATGATGATTTCTCCAATACATTCAATAGGAACTCAAAAGCACATAGCAGCTTAACTGTCACGCATTGTATTGCATACTGTGAACACTACTTGCTATTACAGCTGTACATTTATTACTAATTATCGCTATTGTCTGAGCACCCAAAAGCTCCAATTAGTAACCAGGCCCCATTGTAGTATATTCTACACAAGTACCCAAGATGACATGGTCCTGTATCAGATGGCTCAATCTGAATTTAGAACAGGACAAGTGAATAAAAGAACAAGAGCAGAGCAGCAATAAGAGCAATAACAGAACTGCTCATTCACCTTTGATAACTACACACAAAAACAGAGAATCATGTTTGAACGACAAACATCACCTCTCCAAACTGCCGATCCAATACAAACCAGCCAGGTCCCATTGCAACAGAAGTTCTGACAAGCAAGTTAAAGAATAAAGGGTCGTGGTGTCCACACAGACTAGATATTTTGTCTGCTTGTGAGGTTAGAGTCATAGAAACGGTAAAATCTAAGGTTTCATTAGAAGCTACTTTTTATTCACTTCTGGTCCCGAGGCAAGGTCCGTTATTAATTCTAATTGAACATTAGTATTAACACGATAATTCAGGAAATAGGATGAAAATTTCATTAGCAAAGAGTTACAGCTCTTGGCATTAGACAAGCAGATCTCCAAATCACCTACCAGAGTATTAATAACTTTAATCTTTAAACTTTAAAACACGTCAACCACCAAATATCAGCTTGAAAAGTTTTCTCTTCAGAAATCAATTATTTTTAGCATACCCAAATAAAGGCAACTGTTTCAAAGGCTCATTTGCCTCCACATATATCCTCTTCATGCAGTTCACATCAGCTGGGACCAAAACACATGCTAGAAGAATGATTTTATTAAACTCCCATTTAAGTTTAGGGGTTTTGTTATTACACAATCCTGAAGCTGGCTCAAGCTCATTGAAAATTAAAAACTGATGTTTCTCCTTTATGTGGATGTTTATTATTTTTCACCATTAAAGTTGAAAGTACACTTCAGGAAAATATTATTTAAGGCAAAATAAAGCAAATTACTTGGTCTCCCTCAACCTACAGTCATTCAGAGTCAGGAATTAGAACAGAACTGTATCTCCCAAGCTCCAAATCCGATATTGCACCCACCAGAGCATGTGGCCCCTATCCTCTTTCCCAGCTTATTAGGATTCACAAAGCCAGTTTTGAAAATACTGCTTAACAGAAACTCACATTCAGCATAGTGCTTGCCAAAACATGTTTACAGTAAAATTGATCTCCTAGAAGTTTACAGAAGTTTTGCCACAGACTTCAATTTTATGATGTGCCTTACGTATGTTATTTCCCTCAGCCAAAATCCCAGCAACTGTCCTAGCAATAAGGTTACATAGGTTAATTTTGTATTTTATAGTTTTAAAACCTTAAATATAATTTAAAAAACACAGCACAATTTTAAGACCTCATCTTCTGAGTTTGAGTTCAACACAAAATTAATTTTCTGAAAAAAGTTACAAGTAGCAAATGGATTAACATGTTTTTTTAAAGGAAGCTTAAAAATTCAGCTCCTATAGGAGCTTTCTTTGCCCCTCAGTATTTCTTTAGACAGGCTATATCAAAGAAGATTATTTATTTCAACACTGTATCACTGTCACCACTTTTTTTTAATTCTTTTTTAAACATGCTTGTGTCTGTATTATCACATTAAATAATGCAAAATGTAAGAAATTCCATCATCAACTCTAAGCGCAAAATACACGGGAGCTCTCCGTTCCCAGGGGAGTTCATTACACAGCCTTGTGAAAGTGCTGCCCTCCCACACAAATAAGCATTACCCAACTCAGAATAGCAATTAGCATCACTAATATGTTTGCTGACGCAGAGGCAACAACGAAATCCTGCTGCAGATAGCATTTTCAATTTCTTAATTTCCTTTTATGACTGGCAACACTTCCAAATCATGATCATGTCACCACTATGTAGGTTGACCACCTAGGACGAGGCCAAACCACTTTAGCACTTTACTTTGGACTGTGCCGCTCCCTCCTGGCAGGACAGCATCAACTTCTGGCCAGAGGCACCAAGCGCTGCAGAAAGGGCCAGGAGAATGAAAATTAATGACTGCCCTCTATCCACTGACAGTAGGAGATCATCTATCTGTGTCACTAAGCTGCTGCAGTTCCACGTCCTGGCCTGAATCCAGACCGTGCAGGACCTAGAGTAACAGTTTATTTAGAGACGAGTTTGAAGTTGGCCTGTGGCAGATGGAGCAATACACCCTAAAGTCCCGATAAATGGGGAAGGCTCAGCTTGCTTTCTTCTCTTATATTAATTACTGCTGGCAATGGTCGCTGCTTCAAACTATGTCTCCTGAAGGATGACAAAGCCTGGATACAGGGACACTAGCACAGGAAGTTATGTGAAGACTCATATTATTTTCACTGTGTAAACAAAAGGAAAACAATGTCTTTTTAATCAGCACACTGAAAGCTCTGTCACAAATGCCATTTTCAAACTTGTACACATGTTTGCATTTGCACAAGTACATAGCATATCAGCCAGCAAGAAACACCGCTACACATAAGCAGTTGAAGAATTATGTATCTGACTTGATAATCTAAATTCCAACTAAAATTTTTAAATGCTACACACACAGACCCTTGGAAGTTAGCCTGCTCTGAATATACCAACACTTTCTATCTCTCTCACATACTTCTAGGTTAAATTCTGCCATCAGTAGTCTCCCCAGTATTTTAAACCAAAAAAAAAAAAAAAACAAACCAACAACCCACCCTTGGATTCTGACTGACATTCATTTCCAATTAACAGCTTCTAGCACCAGTATTTCTTATTCATGACCTTGCATTTTCTACAACTAAATATCCTTCCAGTTTTATTATTCTGCTCCTCAGTGAATTCATTTGTTTGTCAGAACATACTTGGTTTCTGTTTCAAAATTCTTAATGACATTATAAAATTCATATTCAGGATCTCCATTTGTGGCTTTCTATAGATTATCTTGCAAAACCACCCACTGCCGTTTTATTTCAATCCATTCTTTACCTATCTTACAATTCTAGCAATCTTCATTAGCTTCAGTCTCTATAATAAGTCAAAATTTTGTCAAAGTCCACAAGCATGAGGTCTACCCTTATTCCTGTGTCAAAAAAACTATTTTCCTTTACATGGTTTACAAAGTCCTACCTTGTTGAACTCAGAAGAAATGTCATTCGTCATCTAAACTGAAGACTGTGTTCCTCAGTCCTTCTGATTTCATTAACTACTTCCCTTAATTTATCCAAGTTTGTCATTTTAGAAAGAACGAACCTACACAATTGATCTATTTTTACCTCTCATTACAATAATAATGTTCTAAATTTAAAGCAAAGCCTTTCCATCAATGACCCAAACTTATCTTCTACAATTGAGATTATTTTTTTTCCTCAATATTAAAATACTGTGTAAGTAGGCTGCTGTTCAGTAAGTATCGCTTATTACATTCAGAAGCACCTGGATTTGTCACTGGTCAAAATTATCCACCAATTCTCCACCCTTGAAAGAGGGTAGAATTCAGCTTCTGATTCTTTCATAATTGTAAGATGCCTACTTTTGGGTGAAATGAATAGTTCCTCAGGCTTCAATAACTGTGTTGTCTAAATTCTTATTACACCAATGGAGATCTAGACACTCAATTTGCATTACATGTTAATGTGCGCTTATAGTGACAACTCTGATCAAGTTGGGTATCTGCAGCACATTCAGCAGAAACCCAGAAGTTTACCTTAACAATCCTGTAGTGATTTTTTAAAAAGCTCAGCTCCACAACATTTTTCTATCCTTCAGTTATGAAAATAAAACATTATCCCTCAAACTTTATTTTGCATCTTTCCTAAACAATGAATGCTTTCCAATACTCATGTCACAGTCATATCTGCTACGACAATGTCTCATTTCATGAGAAAGTAGAAGGTTCTCAATACCCAGCTTCACGTTCTGAATCACTTGTTCAAACTACTGCTGCCCTGACTTGATGCTAGTATGGAAAAGCAAAGAATTTTCTTGTCTTATTGATCACCTCGTACCTGACAATGAAATGGCTATGCACAGAAACACACCTGCCGTCAAAAACAACAGCAAACAAATCATTAGGTCACATAACTAAAAGCATGGTGTATAATACAGAAATAACGGTGCATCATTATACAACTTATTGGTATCCCCTTACCTGGGGTACTATATGCACCAGAATTAATAAGGAAGCCTGTTTTTGAATAAAGGAGACAACGGTATTACTATGGACCATGGAAAAATGCCTAAGTGTAGAAACTGGTATCATTTCTCCTGCTAAAGTAGCATAGCTTAGACCAAGTTAAAACTTTAGTTTTTCCTGTTTTATAAATCAAGGACAAAGATGCCTTTAATTAATTTAACAGATGGCAAATTCAAAACCAATGTAAAACTACATTTTCTATCTAAAGTATTATTAGACTCTGAAACTCTGCAACAGAGCTGGTAAAAGCAAGAGTTTAGCAAGGTTAAAAAAAGACTATCCAGTTACAGTGTTTTTCTTGACTGCCTTCCAGGGTTTTAATTAAGTTAGAGTGCTGTGGGGGTTTTGCTTCTTTATTTCTAAAAGGATATTAAACCTTATGGGTTAAATTTAAAGTTGTCTTGTTACCATTATTTGACCTACAAAAGAGGGTAAATTAATCTACAACTACTATATATTGAAGAGTACTTACAGTGCATTATGATATATCTAGTGTAAAACAAAAGAATTGTTAACCAGCTAGAAAAGATGTGACCCAGTAACAGAATCTGTATACTAATAGATTTATTCTAAATACTAGCTTCTCTTTATTTCACCCGAATATTAACGATGCTAAGTGGTCAACTATGCATTAAAGTACATTTCTACATTAGAGGGAGGAACACTACTGGAAAACAACTGTACAGTATAATGTTCTGATTACTTTTTAAAAAGCTGTAAGATTAATGGAACAAATTATATCAAGCTTGACTGAACTACTGAATTCTATTTTTATTATTTATTGCAGATATTGAGCTTCAAGCTTGCTTGAACTTGTTTGACCCCACCCGTCTTCCACAAATTTTAGTCTGAAAATATCTTGGAGATTTAGAGGGAAATTCATGTGAAACAATGGGGTAAAAAAAAAAAAAATATGCAAAGCAGCAGTTACACAACAGTATAAGAAAGAAAAACAAGTTAATTTCGTTTCAGATGACAAGTAGTTACCTTCCTTCGTTCCCCAAGCAAGAGAGCCATAATATCTCTCACGGAGACCCATAACGTAGCAGTGAAGAAAAGTGTATCACAGCTTTGAAAAAGGGGGTTCCCTTAACTTTGAACCAATTGCTGGGTCAATTCTGCCTACGTCACAGGAACAAGCCACAGAAGAGCACAACTGCCATTTGTGCTCACAGATTAGAAAATCAGCTCCAAGGGAAAACGCCGGCCTAGATATTTGTGTAGTTAAACTTTACAAACTCAATGTCATTCTTCCCAGAACAAGCTTAAGCCATTACATCCCATGGATGTGCCCATAATCCCCCCGTGAGAACGAGCAGCACAGGACACACTGTTCCACTATCAAAAGTGGTCTGGGAGAAAGGAAAATAAATAAATAAACCAGTAATCACTGATACTTGTTGCTTGAACATCAGGTACACGCACACAGGCACACCATTTATCTTGATCTAATTAGAACATTTTAGGACTACAGTTGAATACTCTAAGATTAGTATTCATAGCACAAGCTACATAATAAGCATTTTAATGCATTAACTATTTATAAATAAACAAAAGAGCTTGCTTAGAAGACAATCTGTCCAAATATTCAAATAGTCATATATGAATAATCAGTTAAGTAGCACTTTTCAAAGAGCTCAGAATTGTGACCATAAAACTTTGTAAGCTGTCAAAAGGCTTCAGACCTGTGAAGCATCAAGCCTGCTACTTCACAAAATATACCTTCTGCAGGGTATCCCATCAGGAGTCCTCCTTAACTACTTAACAGAGGGACACAAAAACAACAGCTTCTTTTCAGAGTTTTGACGCTATTGCGGGCACATATAAACGAGAAACCACAACCTAGAGCAAGAATGCCTTCTTTGGCCTTTCAAGTTGATTTGGATCCAGACTAAGGATGACACCTTCTGTCGCACCTATTTATATATTCCTCTACATTGATTCAATGATTTTAAAAAACAGACTTCAGGAGATAGAGAAGCAACAAAGTGATATGGATGTGCCTTAGTAATAAATAAATAAATAAATACATAAACACATCATCACCACCACCCCCCCTTCAAAAAAAAACCCAACAGCCCAGACCATCCACTCCAAATGCAGCATTAAGATAAAAAACAATTTCAACCTCACCCAACAGCTGTGAAACTAACAGACCCTATCTATAATATACATCTCTACTTTATATAATACTGCCTTGTAGGAACTTCTTAGGAGTAACTACTTATAACCAGTAGTTCCAGATATTATTAGTCTAACATCTTATGACACACTGTGCTGCCTCATTTCACCTACGGTCTCTCGGTCAAGAGACCTCTCCTGGTTCATAATCAATATAGTTAAACAGAACCAATGAATTATCTGGTGCTGCGAGACCACCAGAAAGTCTAGGCATGCTCTCATCCCCTATACAATGGACAAAAATGGAGAAAAGGACAACATGCCCTTTGACAACATGCCAAGAGGTGGAGATGATGAGGCCACCTTGTGCTAGAGCTTCTCCACCCTGAGCTAGAATGTCTTTACCTTGAGATAGGGGACACGCTAAATACGCTGAGAGTATTACCCCAACTTATCAAAGTTTTATTTTTGCACTCTCAAATCAAAATTCAAGTAAGCATACAATATTCATAGGTTTTAATGCTGTGGGAAACAGGCTGGTAACAGTCTTGTAATCCTAAATTTATTGCCCACCACAACTATAAGGGATAATTTTTAAGATGTAGAGTGAGCAAAGACTCACATCTCAGCTACTAAAACCCCACCTTTCTAGTCTCAGAACACGTAATTCCTGTCTCTCCATCCCATCTTCTCTTCCTCTCCTACCTAAACACTCAAAATACAACCATGAATTAGGCATCTGCTTTTTCAAAAAAATTAAGAGGAATGCTGTTTAGAGTGCTTAGCACCTATGAATTGCTCTTTTCAGCAACCATTATAAAGGCAGTTTATACATTATAATCCAGAATCACATGTGACCTTTATATATTTTTGCAGAAGCTTGACATTATGTTATCATTACACACTTAAGAGCTAAACTGCAGGTTCCTAACAACTGATTGGCACTGTAGTCTATAGTAAGTATTCACAGCTTTTAACCTTGTTAACTGGATGAGGGAAAAAATGCTTTATTACAACCATTTCAATAACTTTCACAACTTCAATTTCCAGCCAAAATAAATCCTATCTTCAACTAAGTATATTATTCAAAATGAAATAAATCCCACATGGATTCCAGACTCATCCTAAACCAAGGTTCTTCCCACTCTAAAAGCAGACTACAGAACTAGTTTAAATATGGGTAAGCTTGTTTTCTCTTACAGAACTAGTTAAAATAATTATAAAGAAGGACCACAAGGGATATGCCATTTAAACAAAAACTTCCACAGACCTTAAAAATGTAGCATGCAATGAAACAGTGCAGAGTTAGGGACAGGGGAATAGCAACAGTCACTTCATCCTTTTAATTAAGGCTTTTGTTCCAAGTCTTCTCTTTAAATCCCACCTCATTTTGACAATTTCACGGGAATAGTAGAAAAACCTTTACAACTACTACTTTGGGATAACAACAAATGTCTGAAAAGTAGCTGTCCTACACACATGAAGGATGTATAATTAGCACTGAACAGTTGAGGCTTTGCCCATTGCTGATAGTTCCATAAGCACATACTTTGAATAAAGCTCACTTAACTTGGAATCAAACCACTTGAGTTAAGCTCAGTTGTTCACAAAACCTGTCACTCCTATAAAAAAGAAATCTATTTGGTCCTGAAAAATCTGTTTGGTACATGTCCAAACCCCGGAATATTTCTGTTCTTTGAAATTTCAGGCCACAGAAATGTGCCCCAACCAAAGAGGAAGGGATACACTGCATTACCAACCAAGGGTGCAGAACTGATAAATATGTAAGTCTATTCCTTAAGATAAGTGGGGAGAGGAGGAAGGGAAAGGAAAGGAAGGTGTGGTTTAAAAGCACCCAGACAATTCTCGTGTGGGTTCTTCACCCCATCCTATCATTAAGAGGCAAATGCTCCTTCCTAACACCAAAACCATAACCATGCATAACCCTAAACATGACTAAATGACAAGACACTCAAAACACAATGTATAAGAATTCAATTACTCACTAGCCATCTAGGGTCAGAAAGTAAGGTGCCCAGAAAGTAGGTATTCATACCTTGAGAAAAGCTCTTTGTTCACAAATGCCTTCCAGTGACTAACACCCCTGAACTTTCCTGCTGGCAAAATTTCTGAAGCCATCCGTCAAACCTCAACATCCTATATTTCTGCCCACCCCCCCTTAAATCAGGAAATAATCCACTAACAATTGTGTAAACCTCCACTTCAGGCATTTTCCACTACTGGGCATAAAATTCCACATCAATGAGAATTTGGTCATGTCATTGGTAACAATCTAAAAATTAATCTATGGATTCTTTCTCATTGCCAACAGCCCCCTTCAAGTTCAATTCCACACTAATATCTTTGTTCCCAGGAGACAATCTTTCTGTTCTCTAGATCTGTTTTCATGACAAGCTGGTTTCTTGTTCTTAATAATGAGTTCTCAAGTGCATAGATTTGGGTTTTAATTGGATTAGTACTACTCTCCAATCTTCTGTGCCCTCCTTCATTCTCGTTATTATACCAACCTTCTCTCTAACCTCCCCCCGTCTCTCAGGGATCATCGTTTCTTCATGAACCCATTCAACTACCTTTTCTTTAATCCTTTGCAGACAGACTACCATTTTTATTCCTTGCCACCTAATTTTGTGCTAGTCTCTTTTACCTCTTCATTTCTAAAACAAAACAAAAAAATCTGTTTCTCAGTTTTCTCCATTTTTTTAGATCTGTAGCAATGATCACCTTTTCACAAGTTACTCTTGTCACAAATGACTTTTGGACAACTACTCATAGTAGGAATCTGCAATTTCTCAGTTATGCATGTAACCTTCATCTCATTATGTAAAGGATCAAAGAACAGGGAAAGAAAAAAGAATTTCGCTACACAAATTCAGGGAGAAACTTTCACCTTGTCTTCATTACATTTTAACAAAACGCATTAAAAGTTACCTTTAAACACACCCAGAAGGCTTCCTTCAAGTAATGGTCACAAATATGTTTCTGAGGCAGCTGCAACTGCCAATAATTTTGAAGTTCTAAATAAAAATAGACATTTTCTTCAATTTGTACAAAAAAAGCTAAACTAAAGAAACCTGGGAAGCTATCACAAGTCTGAAAATATAGTAACTTACATGCTTTGGATAAATCAAAATTATTTGATTAATAAACACAATCCAAAAATTTGGCCACCAGTTTTATCACACAGTTAAGTGTAGCTTTACTATTTTTATTTTGTATTATGATACCCACAAAGTGAGAATTATTTAGGCAACAGGCCTTTTTTCTAAAATGTAATTTGCTAATCATGAAAAAAAAAAATTAACTTCAGAGATGTTTCTAATTATTTTGATACAATCACCTTCTAGACAATTAGCAGCAATTCTCACAGAGCTGCTTTACATTCTGCATCTACTCATTCGCATTTACGTATCTGAAAGCCATCAAATTTGCATGAATATTTTTCAAATATAATAGCCTTTGGCAAGAACTAACTGTTCTGCATTTCTTTAAATAGCTGCCTTACCATAATAGAACAGCCATAGTATTATGATCGTATTTATTTTTACTAAACCTGCATGGGTACAGATGTGAAAAATAAAAAGGTATTCATAAAAACGTAGGAAAATAACTTGCACGCCTTAATAGCTTGCATTTAGTTCAGGTCACATTTTACCATTATAAAACCTAGCCCTGTTTGATTGTATTAATTCGAATTATTCCACAGACACTTTAAAGCTTTTTTATTATTCTTAGTAGTAACAGTCTTTTTTTAAAACTGGTGTCTCATTACTTTACCAACCCTACTCCTGTCTGAACATTCAGCTCCACTCATTAGAACAAACATCTGCTACAAACAGTATTAATGAGATACATATCAAGGGAT
Source organism: Charadrius vociferus (assembly GCF_000708025.1). Classification (NCBI taxonomy): domain Eukaryota; kingdom Metazoa; phylum Chordata; class Aves; order Charadriiformes; family Charadriidae; genus Charadrius; species Charadrius vociferus. Next base: position 5,200,522 of record NW_009648955.1, read on the forward strand.
ATAGCGAGCCGCTCACCACCTGGGTTAATCACTTTACAGCACAAAGTTGATAATACAGAGTCACACAGTATGCCCTGATCATACTGTTACAATTATCTTCTTCAGATAGCAACTACTATTTGGGGAACCACACCACTGCAAAATTGGATACATTTGTAACACCATACATACCTTGTAGCTACTGTTAACGTACAACATATATTTCATCTCAACAAAGCCAAAAGGCATGATTTTAGTAGTGGGAAATTTGCCCTTTGGATTTCTGTGCCTTATGAATAGATTAGCATTAAAATAATTTTTAAAACACCAGAGGTTTGACAACTGTTCCAATAAATATACAGGAAAGAATTCACACCAAACCAGTCAGAATAGCAGCACACTGCAGTGATTTATTTTTTTTATAACAATAATTTAAAGCAATATGATTTTAGAGGTGTTTTTCCCCAAAATGGAATGAGTTGCATATAATATTTACATACATGCAAATAGCTGGCACGAAGGAAATGCTTTTCCAAAGAGAGCCAATGGTAATTGAGCTTCAAAGCTCTTCTAATTTAAAGTTCATTTGTCAAAACGTGAGATAGAAACGTACACATCTCTACACATAGGCAGGACATAAACAGGAGGGGAGAAGTATTTGTTCGCACCGCATTTCCCTTTGGAGCAAACAGCTCCAGAAGGAAAGGTGGAGCGAGCGTGAGGAAGCATGCCTTCCTGATGCTCCTGGAACCAGGGCGCTGGAAACAAGGCACAGAACGAGCAAGAGCACAGTGTGGACACAAACTCTGCAAATCTGGACAAACTAAGCAAGGGTAAGTCAAAAGATTCTGAACTCAGGGCTCCAGGAGAACGGAGGAGGGTGAGTCTTGACCCAAACCAGACTCAGTTCCCACACACTTACAGAAGTGTGTGAGATACTGCTCCAGTAAATTTCCCCCAAACATTTCATAGAATCACTGTCAAATAATTTAATCAATTTCACATTATTTAGATGTGAATAATGCTCTTTCATTTAGGGAAATACTTTACTTTTTTTTTTTTAAATTATGGGTAGAAAAACACAACAATACTAAGAAAGCAAGAAAACATGCACTGTTCTACCACTGAAAAAGCAAACAAACAAAAACCCACCAGCAACACTGCTGTTAAACCAGAGGGGTGAAAGTTCAGCTCCAGCTGAAATCTAGGAAGAGCAAATGCCTTTGGAAAAAAGTAAAGTTCCCAATGAAATTACTGACACTACATGTCAGTTAAGACCATCAAAAAATAAAGGCTTCAGTCATGAACCTTCTAGAGAAAACTACTGCTGCAGGAATAAAATGCAGATATTTAACAATGGTGAAATTTAAGAAGCTTGGCTAAGTTGAGCAAATATTGCTATCAACTGAGACGCGAGTATTTTATTTAAGTGAGAAAGTATAATGTAAAGTTATTAGCTGAGCATCTGCTTTTCTGTAAGTCCAATCAGGTCGATGAAACAGCAGTGTCTTTTTAAGCATGAGAGAACAAAACAAAAACAACAAAAAAAGGTATGCAAGCCAAATAATATTGCAATAGGCAAACCCTAGACTGCTGCATCTAAACCATACTTAACAGAATAGCTTCAGAGATATTTGATGACAGCAGTTTCATCTCCAGATAAAGTAAGCAAAGGATCCATAAATGGATCTCCACTAACTGATGTCTTAATATTAAATTCAGTAAGGTCACGCCTGTCAACACAAGCATTCAGAATAATTAATGAAAATCTGCTTAATTGTATATGGAGTCCGGATCGTTGGAGAACAACAAAATAATTAGAAGCATGTCCAATGTAAAAACTGCCATAGTCATTTTTCATTGTTGATTAGGGTAGCTAGCATGCACAGTGTCTAAATGTCCAAGTAATAGCTGAGGTTTTCATCTTTAATCTCTCTTTCACAACATTCCTTCAGCTGAATTTCATTAACACTGGATCTTTGTAGCACCATTTTCTTCTCTACCTATCAGTCTGTGTATCTCCATAATCAACTGCAGGTTATTATGTTTTGAGAAAATTTAAAAGAACTATTTAGTTACCTCAGTTTTATTCTTCATCCATTCTGTTTTGTCACCATTCTAGAACCCTAAAAACACAGGACAGACTGTCCAAAATACTGAAAATTCTTATAAAAAACATGCACTTTTATTTCTTTCACAAGGCAGTATTCCAGGTGTACTACTATTCAGTAGTATTTAGAATGTATACATCCTGTACATTTGAGTAAGAAAATAAGAATATTCTATAAGACTTCAATTTTCCAAGTGATTAGCATAAGATTCGCCAAAGATAGGCTCTTGATACCGAAAAAAAGAAATGTGGAAAAATAGCTCACAACCCTACAGAATCACACTAATTGTAATTTTACAGCATCTTAGTATTTGTTTGAAGACATACCAATGTGTATTAGCTAATGACCCATGGTGGCAACACACACTAGAGATGCTGCAGATGAAGCCGTTTTTTTCCTTTAATATCAAATGGCCTTCTGTAAAAATATTATTTTAAAAACAGAATTATTTTCTCTTATTACTGTTTCTTGAAGCAATAGGCTTAAGTTATACAAAACCATTTCCATGATGGTCTTTAATATGGACTAAAATACTAGTGTAAACCAATCCCTAAAACAAAGGCTTCCTGAAGGAGTAAGTTGTAAAAACAGGCAAGCATGACCAGTATCTGCACTGAACAGGGCATTAATACTTTGTAAACATATTTTCATAGTTTTACAAGTCAAGTCCATGGGCAGTATATCTAGACTGTGGATTAAAAGCATAATAAATGCAAAGACTTCCATCTGGCTCTTTGGATAGTTAGTTTAAGTTGGCTGAGTTTACTTGTTCAGGCTCAGCAGCTTTTGAATGCACTGTACTGCTCTAAAAATAAGCCTGGATCTCCCAACTCCATGTTTCTGTAACCTCGCATCCTGGGAACACCTGCACCGCGTTACCCAAGTGCTTGTGCATCCAGCCAGCCAATGTTAATAAGCCAAATATTCCCACCCATTTCTTAACGCTTGGATGAGTGCAAGCCTAATTTGTACTTTCACACCACGCTCTGCCCAAGCTAGTAAAGCCTTGAAGTACAAACTCCACAGATGAGAGACACCTTAAGGGTCTTTTTTACAGGAGACAGCTCAGTCTGACTGAACTGTGCTGAATCCTGACTGACTCCATGTGGAGCCAATTGGCAGTTCTCATAAGACACCTAATTCCCCATATTTTCTAGGCTTTTCATTACCTAGGATATTCCACTCTATTACTAAAGACAGCAAGCCTAACAAAACAAAGAATGCAGGAAAAAGTTAAGACGACAGCCTACACCGTTTGTTGATTTAGTATCAAAACTCTACTTTGATATCTCAGCATATGGAAGGGAGAATGCTTTCCATTGCACTGCTAAAACAAAACTTTTGCCCGTATCTATACAAAAAACAACAGTGGTTTAACTTCACCAGTCTGAAAACAAAAATTCTTACTTCCTCTTTTTGAAAGCATACTTCTCATCCACACAACTGGTACCTTCTAACCCGTACACACGTAGAACACTGAACTCTCTTCTTAGTCTAAAGCACTATGCACAAATGAGCATAAGAGTCCTCTTACAATGTGTACATTCATTGCAATTGCACTTTTTCTGATCAAGTCACAGCAGGTTAAAAATGTATTAATTTGCTCTAAGTGAACAAAACCTAAAGGCACTGCACTTAGTGCAGATTACAGTTGCTTAAATACTACTGTATGTAAAGAACATATTTTAGAAATAAAAATCAAGCTATTGAAATTAATGAGATGTGTCACATGATTAAAGTCCTTCTGTTACTAAGACACTACTGACTATGATGTAAAAAATCACATTAATAATTACCAAAGATAGCTCCCACAACAAAAAGGAAGATTGTGATCTGAATGCTATAAGTAGCATAGGTTAAAACCTTTTCCATTAGTATCTGGGATTCTTGATTTTAGTTTTAAAACCAGAAATACAGAATAAAAATAGGAGGTGAGAGTCTCAGTCCCCACCAACGATGATTTCAAAACCTCAGGAAAATGCTTGTAATTGAAAAAATGTAAAAACCTATTAAAAACATTCAGTTATTCTGTCCTATGAAAAAAAGTATGAATTGGAGGTTTGGAATTTTACTCAAGAAAGAGTTTTTTGTATGAAAAGCCACAGTGCCTCTTTGCAAGAGTACAAGGAAATGGGGTACCTAACATTTGGGGGTTTATTTCAATGTGAATAGCAAATACTTTCTATACCTCATCCAAGCTGCTGTGTGACATGGCTTTATCAGATGAGAGAAAGCAATGAAAGGATATGCGATGATACTAGATGCACATGTTTAGACAACTGAATTTCATGCAGTTCAGACCAATCTATAACCATTTACAATCAGAGAAATAAGTGTCCTGCCATTCTGTATTTGATGACATATGGTCTTTCTCCTACTTAGAAATGCTAACATGAGAAATGTTAACATGGAGAAATTAAATACAAGCACACATTTCAAATCAGAAATAACAATGCGACCGGTACTATATAACATCTTTGTCAGTGACACGGACAGTGGGATTGAGTACACCCTCAGCAAGTTTGCAAACACCAAGCTGTGTGGGGCGGTCAACATGCTGGAGGGAAGGGATGCCATCCAGAGGGTCCTAGACAGGCTCGAGAGGTGGGCCTGTGCACACCTCATGAAGTTCCACAAGGCCAAGTGCAAGGTCCTGCACACAGGATTGAGCAACCCCATGCACAAATAAAGGCTGGGCAGAGAATGGATTGAGAATAGCCCTGAGGAGAAGGACTTGGAGGTGCTGGTGGATGAGAAACTCAATACGAGCTGGCAATTCATGCTTGCAGCCCAGAAATCCAACCACGTCCTGGGCTGCATCAAAAGTAGCATGGCCAGCAGGTCAAGGGAGGCGATTCTGGCCCTCTACTCCATGAAACCCCACCTGGAGTATTGTGTCCAGCTTTGGAGTCCTCAGCACAAGAAGGATGTGGACCTGTTGAGAGTGGATCCAAAGTAGGACCACGAAGATGATCAGAGGGCTGGAGCACCTCTCCTATGAAGACAGGCTGAGAGAGTTGGGGTTGTTACACCTGGAGAAGAGAAAGCTCCGGGGACACCTTATAGCAGCCTTTCAGTATTTGAAGGGGACCTACAAGAAAGCTGGAGGGGAACTTTTTACAAGGGCATACAGCAATAGGATGAGGGGTAATGGCGTCAAACTGAAAGATGGTAGATTTAGATTAGACATTAGGAAGAAATTCTTTATGAGGGTCACGAGACACTGGATCAGGTTACCCAGGGAAGTTGCGGATACTCCATCCCTGGAAGTGTTCAAGGCCAGGTTGGATGGGGCTTTGAGCAACCTGGTCTAGTGGGAGGTGTCCCTGCCCATGGCAGGGGGGTTGGAACTCTATGATCTTTAAGTCCCTTCCAACTCTAACCATTCTGTGATTCTACAAACGCTGAAGATGTTCAACACACCAATCCAATCAGGTTATGTAACTAGTCTGTTGTACAAAAAAAAAAAAAAAAAAAAAAAAAAAACCCACCCTACAAAGAAAATGGCTAGGGAAGATGAAACTATTGACTCTTTGGCTGACCAGAACTACAAGTTTGAATAAAGGCTCACAGTACGAATTTAAAAAAAAAAAAAAAAAAAAAAAAACACAAACCACACACACACACAACTATGAAGTTTCTAATGCTACACAGCTTCTGAAGGTTCAACTAGAAGTTTTAATTTAGCTTTTATAAACAAATTCTTTAGCTTAAAAAATTCCTACTGTTATCTCAGATTCTTCTAAGACCTTGGTGGCAAGTCTTGGCTGACAAACAGGCAAGGGTCATGGAGAAGAATAAAAGTACATATGTTTAACAATCAGTCTACTGAACAGCTGCTAAAAAGAAACTTGACCACAAACTTCAGAAAAAGTTGGGTACCAAGACAGCAAAAAAAATTAATCTCTGGAGTCAATTTTTTTTGTTCGAATGTGCTTTGTCCTTTGTACAAATGAATTCACTTTCCTCAGAAAATACAAACCGTCTACCCAATTTACCTGGTGGTTTTTTTCATTTAAAATGAACTTACCGAGTGCCGTCTGCTTTCCAGCTAACTTTGTATGGCTTCTGCTCCAAAAATTTAATATTTTGCTTGTCCATGGAAACAGGCTGTGCTCCAGGGAATCCAGACCTTTAAAAAAAAAAAAAAAAACACACACCACATTTATTAACGTTGTGCAGTAAATAGACACACAAGGCAATACATTTTTTTACATTAGACTGAAGTCACACCTTGTTCCAGACTTGCTGCAAGGTTAACTTTGAGTTAGAACACCTTCTCCAATAAGGTATTTTGCAAGAGGAACCAAATACCTACCTAATAAGAATGAGTGTATTTGTTTATGACAAAATACAAAATTATGTAGAACTTCAAAGTTTTAAGTCTGGTGGAAGAGATATTTGAATTCAAAACTACAAGCACCAGAAGAACTACAAGCATCAGCAAGTTAGGAAACACAGTGAGCAGCTTTGGAAAGGAGGACTTCAGAATCTCAGACATTAAAACCAAAGTTCTCATTAACATTGGACATAAATCCAAGTTGTCTACAAATATGAGTATTATACCTCAAGACTAAAGGGTTATAGCAGCTGCATAAATAAGTATACTGCTTGAGCAAGCACTGTATTTTAAACAAATACCTGGACTAGACTATGTCTGGAATTTGCACAGCAATAATTCATCTGAAAACATTTTGTTATCTCAATGGAGGAGCAGTTCCAGAATCTTGTTTCATAGCATCAACAGTTGATCATTCCATTTCACAGTACAATGCAAACTTTCATCTGTTGCACTGTTGAGTGTTTTTGAGGCCTGCTTTTTGTTTTACACAATCCATCCAAAAACAGTCACCTTTTTTGTTTTTACAATGAGCTGTTTCCTTTTGCAAAACTAGAAACATAACACTTATTTCTAGACAATATAAATAAACAAATTCTAAATGTCCTCATACCCTTCCCATCCACAGAACTGCTGACACTTTTGCTGTATTCCTCCTAACTTTGGTTGTGTTGTCACCTGGGTCACACATTTAACTGTTATTCCTTCCAAGAAAATTGCACCCTAAATAAAAAAAAAAATACAAAATTTAGTATTTAAGCCTTCATAAAAGCAGACCAAAACATGTTTATACAAGATTAAAGCTGGTTTTACAACGCTTGACCTTCACAAGCAATACCAGCTTAAATACTCCTAAAAGATTCTCCCCCAAACACCAAGATATATCAGCTGAGCTTTGCCAGTAAACTCACTGGTGAGACATATTATGAACCCAGGAGGTTCATAATAATAAAATTATTATTAATACAATAAAATTAAAGGCAAGAGACAGGCACTGTTTAGCTACTACTCTCAAGAAAGATCCCACGTCAAGCTACAGCATCAGTCTGACTCATTATTTTTCATTTGTAACTAAAATGCTTTTATTTAAAAAGAAAGTATGCTAGTATCAAGTATTTAATAGTATATTGGTCAGATATGGAATTTGCAGAGATCAAATTAATCTTCCTTAGCATGCAAAATATTATATAATAAGGTAGCATAAGACATCTATTTGGATGATTATATGAACCTAAACAGTATTTTAAGTCTGGAGTACATCGGTGTACACTAAAGGTCACAAAACCATTTCTGGAAGAAGCATTTGTGACATCACTTTTTAAGTGCGTCAAAAAGTATGGCCTCAAAATAAATAAACTGGAAACTGAGGACAAAATTGACCTATGGAATGTTAAACAAATTTTTAAATACATAAATAGCATTTCTAGACCAACAATTCCGTGCTTTCCTTGATTCATGGAAACAAAAGCTGCTCACTAACAGCAGAGATCTAACATGTGAGATAAACATATGTAGCTTGGTAATTAGTGAACTAAAGTCACTGGTAAACATCTTTAGACACAAAGTTTTGGGTGTTGGTTTGTTTTTTGTTTTTTTTTTTAAATTAAAATCTCAGCAGATGAAGACATTAAGTCCTATTTTTCTCCCTCAAAACCTTTGAGATGCATGTTTTCAATTAAATATGTTAATTTTATCAGACCTTGATGGTAATTCCAGTACAAGAAGTTCAGTTACATGGATTTCACCTCCACCTGGGTGATCTACCATGTTATATGTCTCAAGAATTAAACTTAGACTGTAAGGAAAACAATTTCAAGAATCTGCAAGAATCTGCAGCAGCAGTTGACCTAGGACAAACTTCTTAACAAAAGAGAAAACATAAACAGCTGGTTTGTAACAAATATTTGTGTAAAAATTTACTTGCATAATTTTATTCTCAATCTAATCCAGGTTACTAAAGTGGAGGTGCTATCCTGGATGCCACAGAAAAGCCTAAGTAGAGATTAATAAAATAGAACTCTAAAATAACTTCCATATTCCAGAAAATGGCTTTAAACTGGAAGAGGGCAGGTTTAGATTAAACATTAGGAAGAAGTTTTCACTTTCAGGGTGGTAAGGCAGTGGAACAGGTTGCCCAGAGAGGTTGTTGAGGCCCCATCCCTGGGGGTGTTCACAGCCAGGCTGGATGTGCCCTTGGGCGACCCGGTCTAGTGGGAGGTGTCCCTGCCTATGGCAGGGGGGCTGGAACTCGATGATCCTCAAGGTCCTTTCCAACCTAAACCATTCTATGATTCTACGAAAAAGTTTAATGCCAAGTGGAATAAAAACAAATTCTGCACAAGAGAACCCAATAAAGCCACCAGGTCTACAAAGCTACATAATTAAAGACTTCTACAGGAATCCCAAATCGACTAGACTTATTTCACCAGCATCTCAAATAAATTCTCAATGCAGACTAAGAAGATCAAAGCATGAAGTTTCCACCTGTTGAGCTATGAATCCCGCAAATGAAGATACAACTATTTCGTGTCTGTTCTCTAAAATGCTCGAAACTTGCCTTAACAAATCTAGCTGCACATGACTGATGAAAGGAGCCTTTCTGCTCCCTTCCCTTTCCACACACTGACACACTCATCTGTTCTACTCTTCAGCAAGTCTAGGAATTAATTTGGCAAAAAAAACATCATAAATTAGTAATTTTCTGCCAAAGTAGTATTCTAAACTAGCTCACCATAGGATGAGTCTGCACTAGTGCCAGCACAAGGGAAGCAGAAGGAACACAAGGACTGCCGGGAAAGCAGGGCCACAGCTTTCAGTACAGCCTGCATTTAGTTAAGATTGGCTCAGCTGCATCACCAAATCATATTCTGAGGACAGAACACCCTAAAGAAATAAGCTAGTTTATAACCTTAATTATCTCAAGCTCCACAGACTTTCGGTGCATCACTTATCCCATATTATTTATGTGGGCACCAGCAGGTGCAACAGCACATAGGTGAATGGGCGAGGGACACAGACACTACACATGCCTGGCCAGCATGTTGTCTGAATTCCAAGTAAGTGGTTAAGAGCACCACAAAATAAGGGAAGATGGTTGTGCCTTCCTTCTCAGAATAATGGCAGACTGCGACAGCACCATAACCGTTAAGATTAAAGCAAAAGACAGGCAACAGGAAAGATTTTCCAGAAAAGAAAAAGTCAGAAACACGGAACTGGTGCCGGCCATTTGAAAGTCTCTCTTGCAGATTATCTGATTAAGAGAGTTATGCACATACAGAACTGTTTTGGAGCCACTAATGTCAGAGCATGTAGTTGTTGTGGTTTGGCCTCAGCAGGCAACAAAGAACCACACAGCCGCTCACTCCACTCCCACAGCCGTGGGGAAAAAAAAAAAAAAAAACACAAACCAAAAGGGCAAAACTCGTGGGTTAAAATAGTGCAATTTAACAGAACAGCAAAAGGGAAGATGAAAACAAAACGATAACGGCAATAAAGAGATATGAAGACGCGATTACAGTACCACCGTGCAGCGCACCAACTGGACCCGCACCGCCACAGCCCACCCCCAAGTGGCGACTGCTCTCCCCTCCCCGGCTACAGCCTCTTATAGCCCGGGCATGGGTCCCGTGGGATGGAATGCCTGCCCCCTGCCGGCTCCTTCGGGAAATTAACCCCATCCCTGCCGCAACCAGGACACATGCTCTTTTGAAACCTGCCCTCTGCAGCATTTTATTAGTAGTATCGCAAGAATGATGGTCTAAGCAATTTAGAAAATTCTCCATATGGTTAAAAAGGTAAAAAGTTAGAATGAGTTATTAAAAATTACAAAACATTAGCTTCTCGTTACATAGAAATTATGCATCCTGATTTGGTTCTAGTAACTTTGCTTAGTTAGTTACTTTATTGTAACAGCTTTTAATTGTTTATTGATTTTAAACACCTGACCAAACATAACAGGTTCCCTTGCACAGGCAGCACGTGCTTGATGTACATAATTACATACATATATATATATGATTATGTTGGGGGGGCAATTTTGAAAGAATTAAGGAAACAAGTACATCTTATAATGTGATAAACAAGCCAAGCTTTTGTGTTTTCATACAGGCTTCTCCATTCCCCTGATTAGGCACCTTGTAATCCCTCTCTGTAGTGCTGTCAAGTTGAAAGAAGAGGACTGGGGAGAGCCAGGAACAAAGCAAAGTCCTGAGGACATAGGATGAAGAGGAAGTTGTACAAACAGTAAAGGCAGAGAATATTTCACTTGATTACCACGACCTAAGAATATAATCAACTCAGTTATCCAGTGACTTCAATCAGCACGCTAATTTAAGAAGCGCTATAGCCATACACACACCAGAAGAGGCTTTCACAGAATAAGGTCGGGCCTCAAGTATACTCACTAGCTAAGGCACAGCGCTATGAAAACAAGGTGAGTCACTTGGGTATCCGTGCTTGGCTAACTCAGTGTTCCAGGTTTCATGAGGACATTTCCTTGGATAAGGTGCCAACACCAAGCCAGATTCACACAATTTCTGCATCGTTGTTGAGCTAACAACCTCCCGCAGAAACAGGATACTGGAGAACACAGTGCAGGGATGCTAGAGCACTTAGCTCAGCAGGAGTCCTTCAGGTCCTCAGCACTGCCACTAAGCCAAGAGTTATAAGCCCTAATAGATGCAAGGTAACTACATGCACTTAGTACCTACACTCTGCGCAACCTTCACGCCATCTGTGCTAATCAAGCTCTCCTCACCGTCCCCCTCCACCCATCATTTCAGCTGAAGGAAAAGTGGCAATGTGAATCATCTTGTGTTGGTTCAGATCCCAAACACCATCTAGAGGAGTGGGTGGGTGGAAATAACCTCAACCACACACCTCCCTGACCCTAGCGGCTATCACCAGGCCTGGGTGATAGCCACCTTCAGCTACTCAAACTTCACCGAGTGCCAATATGCCTTCCAGAGGACAAGAAACATTCCAAAACATATCAAGTAGAAAGAGCGTCTGTATCTTCTAAGAGAGGAAGGGAGAGCCAAGGAGTTACACTGATCAGCTTAGATTTAATACCTAGAAATACAGGATCAAATCACAAGTACTGCCTCTAGGTATTTACAAGCGAAAAAGATGCAACAAATCGTACTGACTGACACTCAGTAACAGTGGTGTTCAATTAATCATTTGGTTTTGGTGGTGAAACAGCCTTCATAGAATTGGGAGAAGCAAGAAATATCAAGTCTTTTGATGCTGACTTTTGTCTTGCCTTGTCTTTTGTTTGCTTGTCTTGTTCTCACAGAGGAACACAAAAAACATGGGGTAGATGTAACTTCTATAAAAGAGAAAAGCAACCCGTTTCAAAACCAGATTCAGAGGAGTCAGTGTTTCACTAACAAAATGGATGAATATACTGAGGAGGATCTGTGGAGTCCAGTTTAGGTATAAGAGAATTAGTTTATTTTCCTTAAATTTCCTCATGGCATATTCTTATTTTTGTGACTTATTTTAGTAACAAGGATACAGACTGTGACGGTAGCTTAAGAATTCAAGTTATCCTTAAGAATGGGCTGGAAAAAGCACTGTGCAATTCAGTATAACCAAAGTTCTACTCTTAATAAGGAATAAGCAATTATATAAACACACACTGGTATATAACCAGAGGAAAAAGATAGGGAGGCAGTAAGAGACCAAAAGCTGAATTAGTATTATTCTGTCCTGTAAAAGCAATTATATTGAGACACATAAACAGAGGTATTAGCCTTAAGACACTTGAAATTAATTCCTCCCTATTAACTACTAAGATGGCCTCAACTAGAGGATTGAGTTCAATTATGGGCACCACAGTCTCAGAAAAACATGGGACAACATGACGGAATATAAAGAATGACAAGAATGATCAGAAATATAAAAAAATATGGACTATAGGGAAAAAGTGAACAAATTGGCATTTAACATGGAAAAGGAGAAGGCTGAAAGGAAATGACACCAGTATTCAAGTACACAAACTGCTGCTGCAAAATCAGAAAATAGTATTTTTCCCATATCCACCAAGACACATCCATGGGCAGAATAATAAGTATAGGGGTTAAACTTTGGGGAAAAAAAAGTAGGTTAGACAGAGAAAAACAAAGTCACTAATGGCTAGAATCAAAGTACTCTGATAGTTAAATAATAACTTTTCTCGCTGTGTCAACCACGAAGTTTAGTGGTTTCCCTCTTGGAGATAACCGCAAGACACATGCACTCAAAATCATGAAGAAAATCATTAACAGCTACCATCTCTTCCAGATTGTTTGAGATGTAACCACCCATTTTAGAAGCACTACATATTACACCCTGTACTGCCTGTGAAATACGCAGCTTACATCGGACTAGAACAGATGGCACTCCTTAATAAACAGTAAAAGATCCGGTTGACCCGTGAAAAGTTTGAAGGTTCTGACTCAGATTTATAACTTTTTGTCCTATTTGCAAAATCAAGTATTTTTTTCCTGATGATTTTTTTTTTTCCTGAGGTGAGATTTTAAGTGTCAGCTAATAACGTGCTTTGATGTTAGAATCATTATGGCACGCACTGACAAAGTCAAAATGTGTTTGGATTTCCTGTGTAGCATCCGAGGCTGTAGCAAACAGACTTGCTGCATGTCAACTACACTCACATGATAACAAAGGAAACTTTAATGGCATTACACTCGAACTGTTCCCACAGTTTCTGTAGCATAGAAAAGAAAGGCTGCCAAGACCTTTTGACATTAAAATACGGAATTTTTAGTGAAAGATGCTGCAGTGAAGTTTCTCACGTCCAGGAGAGAATTTCTGAAATGGATAACATGCTAATTTCACTTTGCAGGCTAGCTGGCCACTTGCTTCTGACTATGCATTGTTTGAGCAAGATGCCTGGGAGATGTTTCCTCCTCTATGCCTAAGCTTTTCTTCTGTCCCCACAAAGATTTGGGTCAAAATGAAAACATTTCAGAACACCTCTATTGCACCAGCCACCTCTAGTTTTACACTGACTACCCCTAGGTTTTCAGAAGATGAGTCATATTAGAATGCTGAAAACATCTGCTGCAGGAAATCAGCTGTAATGCTGAAAATTTAGTCCTTCAGACAGTAAATTAAGAAAATCTGAGGAAGAGGTATTTACCTGATAATCATTCCCCCTGTAGATCGCATATTTACAAGGAATCACAAACAGATTGTATCCATCTCTACTCAGTTAAGAAGCAGTCCAATCTGCCAGCCAAGAACCATGGTAAAGAATTCTCCCCGTTCCTCCTCTTCATGTCAAAGAATGATCCTCCAGAGCTGCAAAACTGAATTATACGAATATGCATATTAACTAGATGATTATTTCTTTCATTAATTATCTAACTCATAATAAACTTTTAGTTATTAATATGCTTATTCGTATAATTTAGCTTCCAGCTTTCAAAAAACCATGTTGGCAGTTAAGAAAAAGACTGGGAAGCCAGTGTCATGATTCCTGTGAAATAGACCAGTTCAGTTTTATACTTGCTGAAAAAAAGGCCAACATTGGACCTCACCATCACACCTCATTTGCTAATGCCTCAAAAGGCAAGTTAAAAAAAAAAAAAAAAAAAAACACAACCAACATAGTTTTGAGGTACTGGCCCAAAGAAATTTTTTTAGATATCAATGTTTTAATGCAAGGCTAATGGAGGTAGCAGCCATATCCCTGAATATATTTCTACTATGGATTTTTACAGTGAAGACAATTTTTTGTTTCAGCCGATGGATTATTTTAAAGTTTTCAGAGTTTATCTTGCTTCTTCATATTCCTTTCAGGCTAATTTCTTCCATACTTCACCTGTAAACCATGTTGAACAGCTGCAATAACAACAAAATGTGTTTTTGCAGCATATTTCATATGAGGACTTCCAAGTGTTTGCAAACAAACACACACCTCAGCACACAAGTAAAATAATTCAGTATTATGCAAGAATAACTGAATCTATTTTTCCACTCAGCAATATTCTCCCCTACTTTATCCTCAAATAAAAAAAAGTTAGGAATTTGGAGAAAACTGAGCCATTACTCTTCAGACAACACAAGTATATTCTTTGTATTTGAGTATTAGTTCCATACTATAGTAACTACAGTAACTTATTTCATCAGAATTAAGAAGATTTATGTCAAAATAATCAGAGTGAGTGCTCAGCCATATTTCTTATCATTACTCAGTTTAAACAGCTTTGAACAAAATATAATTTCACAGCTGCCTTGGGGTTTAAGCTCATCTTATGTTTTGCTAACCCAATTCTCAATCTTTCAAAATTTTCAAAAGTAAGAATATTCACCAAAATGAACACTGAATTCAAAAAACACTGGATTTCATCCACATGACTACAAAACCAAATAAAAACTGTTTACACACCTCCTCCATAACACTTCCCCCTAAAGAAAAATTAAAAAGCGCTTTCCTTCTCAATTCAACCTTAAAAAAAAAAAAATGTTACATTAGAAAAATTTTAAGTCATTGTAACAACTGGAATAGTTGAGGTGATGAACATTAAAGTTCAAGGTTCATACAGGAAACACAAGAGTTTGCAATGTATCTACTTGTTTTTACCGGTTCAAGACAATACTCATTCGCCAGAGCACTGACACTCATATTGTGTATTATATAGTATTATGTACGTATTATGTAGTAACTGATAACTATGAGTTTATGAAATTAAGTTTAAAATTAGAATATAAAGTTCTTAATCAAAAATACCAGTTTTAGACGTTCTTTTCTCCTCTTGCCAAAGGAAGAGCTTGATGATCCAGGTTCTGATTCTTGGCCTCCTGTTTTACCATTATCATCCTCTTCCTCCTCATCTTCATCAAAGCACCATTCTGGTAGCTCAGGTGGCGATGGTGCATCATCTTCATCTCCATAACGACGAAATAATTCCTTCAAATAGTCACCTTTATAAATACCTGGTGGTCTAGCCTGAGCAAAAGTAGCCACAGCAGCCTCAATACTGTCAAATAAAAATTGAAGATTACTCTGGATGCTTAATTTACATGTTTTAGTCATGTTATGCCTTAACAAATACAAGGTTTATTTGGACTAAAAGTTTTTTAAAAATTGCAAACTGGTAATTGCAAAAACATTCATCATATTTGAAGCATCATGCCTTGGCAACAGTTGCTCTTGCACAAGATTCTGCATAATTAATGTAGGCACTGCATATGTTCTCAGAAGTAACTGTAGTTTGCACTGCTTCGTCTCCTTATTGTAGCTAATAGTGGTCTGCTGGTCACCTAGGTAAAATTTTTATTATTGATACAGAAAAGGAATAGGTGACACGTAGGTAAGTACTTAAAGACTGAATGAGACAAAATAGACCAAAGAAAAAGACTAACATACTCAATGAAATAAAAATGAAGCGTTGAAATTCAATTATGGCTACATTTTTCCCCCTAGGAATTATCTTTCCTTTCACTAGAGGTTTTGCCATCACACTGAGTAAAAGCATCCCAGTCTTTTGAAATTACTTCTCTTTCCGGAAGTTTCTCATAAAAAAAATGCAATTCAGAAGCCTTTTAGTATGCAGCTAACACTTAAAGTACTTTAATAAACTGGAGGCTGGATCACAAAAAAATCAGCAACCAAAACTAACAGTCATGCACCTTTACTAGCCCACTGGAAAGCAATGCAAACTATACAACAGCGAGCACAGCACAAGGGTTTTATTGTTGCTATTTTCATAGATCCTATAAAAATGTTTAACAGAAAGCACTGGACATAATTCTGTCTTAAATTTATCATGGCTGCATAGAGCAGTAATGCTCCACAGATCAACTTTTAGAAATCTTGCTAAATAAAAGAGGAGAAATCACAAAAGGTACATGTCCCCATAAGGCTTCTGGACAAGCACATATCTTAAAGCTGGAACAAAAGTACATATTACATGCTGTGAAAAGAATTTTTTTTTTTTCAGATAAGACAATAGCCTGCCACTGGCACAAGGAAAACATAGCTAAAATAGAAAAAATAATTTAAATACATAAGGCATTTTTGTCTGCTCTATACAGTATAGGAAGGAGCCTGAAAACTTTGGGGCAAATTTCCCAGAATAGACAGAAACACTGCCTAAGAGCCAGTAAGTTTGGTTCTCTCCTCTGATCTTTGGTAACAGCAGAAAACAAAACATTTTCATCAGTGAGATTATCAGACGGGTGGTCATCAGATCTCAGAAACGACAGTTTAGGAATCTGAGTTATGTAGAAGGATCTTTCTTCCTCATTCAGTTTTCTAAGACTCCTAATTTCTTCTTCACAAGACATTTTTCATTTTGATATATTTTCTAAATTGTTTCACATCTTCTGTAATCAGTGCCATTGAAAGGCCAAAACAAAGCAAAAGGGATGGGTCCTGAAAGATGCTCAAATTTGTCTCTGATGGTATTAGAAGAACTCTATACTATTCTGGAATAGATGGCAATGAAAGCCAAAAGAGGCAGCACAGATTTCAAGCAGAGAAACCTAGCTGAAAGAAAACATAATTTTGGAAGTTCTAGAAACATAAGGATCTCTGGGAAAAATGTGAAAAAGAGAATCAAGTAAGGTTTCTGATCACCAGCTGGAGAGCTTTCAGTCTGGATGACCTTTCTTTAAACTAACTATAAAATATATCTCAGTATTCACAATACATCAGCAGCACTCCTGTATCATATGCTTAAGGAATGAATATGGATGGATTTTTCCACCAGGAAAATCTTATTTCCTCATCAGCAGTAACAGTGCCTTATTTTAAAGAATGATACAGCAAATTGGATTTACCTTGATACAATGCTTAGCACTAACTACCACCTTGCCAAAATTCATTCTTTTGATGTGGATGTTTTTGCCTACCAGGTGATATCTGGGTGTTCTGTTAAAATAATCTGACAGAGATGAAAACTGATACAATTGACTACCTAAATAAAAATAAAAAAAAGGACACGGCTGTTAAGTTTTAAGGCTTTTCCCACAGAGGTTTGAAAATACAGACAGGCTACATAGAAGCAGAAGTTTCACATAGAATCAAGTGCACTTCCTATTCAGAACAAAGGACCAATTCCGAGTCTAATTATTGCACGCTGCTTTTAAATGGTTAGATTAATAGCATACAAATTTGCAAGTTCATAGGAACACTAGAATCATACTACAAAGATATCTGTACCTGTGTATACTTCCTCTACTCAGCTAAGATTCTGTCAAGATTCAGCCATCCACTACTGACAGTGTTCTGCCTCCATTACTCCAATGTCTTTATTACACAGAATGGTCAGGGTTGGAAGGGACCTCTGGAGATCATCTAGTCCAACCCCCCTGCCAGAACAGGGGCACCTACAACAGGTTGCACAGGACAGCATCCAGGCGGGTTTTGAATACGTCCAGAGTGGGAGACTCCAAAACCTCTCTGGGCAGCCTGTTCCAGGGCTTCACTACCCTCAAAGTAAAGAAGTTCCTCCTCATGTTAAGATGGAAGTTTCTGCCCGTCACCTCTTGTCCTATCACAGGGCACCACTGAAAAAAGACTGTTCCCATCCCCCTGGCACCCTCCCTTTAAGTATTTGTAAGCATTAAAAAGATCTCCCCTCAATCTTCTTTTCTCTAGACTAAAGAGACCTGAGTCCCTCAGTCTTTCCTCGTGTGAGAGATGTTCTAATCCCCTAAACATCTTTGTAGACCTTTGCTGGACTCTCTATAGCAGATCCCTGTCTTTCTTGAACTGGGGAGCCCAGAACTGGATGCAGTACTCCAGATGTGGCCTCACCAGGGCAGAGTAGAGGGGGAGGATGACCTCCCTCGACCTGCTGGCCACACTCTTCTTGATGCACCCCAGGATGCCATTCGCCTTCTTGGCCACCAGGGCACATTGCTGGCTCATGGTCATCCTGTTGTCCACCAGGACTCCCAGGTTTCTTTCCACAGAGCTGCTCTCCAGGAGGTCAGCCCCCAACCTGTACTGATGCATGGGGTTATTCCTTCAGATGCAGTACCCTACACTTGCCCTTGTTGAATTTCATAAGGTTTCTCTCTGTCCAACTCTCCAGCCTGTCCAGGTCACGCTGTATGGCGGGAACGGCTTCTGGCGTGTCAGCCACTCCTCCTAGGTTTGTGTCATATTCCAAGTTTAGTAACAGACAACAATGATCTAGTTCTTTGTAAACAGCTTGCACACACTTGCTAAGCACCAAATAAACTGTATGTCCAGTCATAAAAAAAGGCAGCAACAGGAGTAGAATTTTCTTCACTTAAAGGACAACAGAAGAAATATCATCAGAACACTTAAGGGGCTTGTTAAGAAACATGCCTTGCATGGGACCCTGTCAGCAAGGATATAGTGTTTTGTGAATACTACTGAACATGCAAAAGTCATGCCCACCAGCATGGTACAGGCAATTATTTTTTTTTTTTTTACACTGATGTTTTTTAAAAAAGATCACTACTCTTTATGAAGAACATTTTTAAATCACAAAAAAAACAGGTGACTCTGTGCAGAAGCATACTGTAGACTTTAGTCAAACAACAAGCTGGAAACAAGGACTTTGTCTCCCCCCGACCCTTCAGAAGCAAGGATGTCACTCTGCTGTTGCTCTAGCTCATCTCTTCAGAACTCAAGAAACCAAAAGAGCGTACATGCAAACCTACATGAAAAAAAGTAAGAGAAATAATCTTTCAGGCATCTCTGAACTCTATATTCTTACCCAAAATGTGGGACATGTCACAGGGAAGAGACACAATACAATAAAAGCCCACACACAGCAGGTACAGCTGACTTTTGACCTACTGGACCTGGAAAGCTTGACAGAGACAGGCTACACTACCAGGGGATGATATGAATAATGTTAATATAGGTTGCTCAGTCAAGATTAGTAGGCGGTTTTTAAAATAACAAACAGTGAATACATTAGGATAGCTGTCAGGACAATGAGTGAAACATACTGAAGATCCTTTGGTCACTCTCCACAGATCCCTAGGAATTAACATTCACTTACCTCCAGTCCAACTTCTCGACCAAAAAGGCACAGATCAGAAATCCAGTTCTATTGAAACCATGTGTGCAATGGACACCTAGACAAGACAAGAAAAGGACATAATCATTTGCAAGTAGTTTTAATAAACATGCTTTAGATTCACAAAAGTGTTTGTGGATCCTTCTACCTTCATCAATAACATTAAAGAGCTATCTCCTTTCCTATCAAGGCAGCTCAGACCACATAAGGCACATAAGCCTGAAAAGCAATTTATTATATTCTTGCCACAAATTATTCGCAACAAGCGTATAAGATACTTCAGTTTATCACAACTCAAGAGCACTAACTTTAATGCAGCTGACATATGGCTAGCACAGATAAGATTCAAATTATTTTTTATGACTGCTCAAATGCTAACCAGAAGACAATACAATCAATACAATCAAACTCAATAATTGTGCTTTTAGTGGATTCAACAAGCATTACATTCATTTCACACCATCAGGCATAAAAAACATATCCAGATCACCCTACCTCAAACTTGAAAGCAGTGTCAATAGATCACAATTCTATTTCAAATGTGCTATTACCATGCTGAGACCACTTACCAATTTTGAAAAAAAAACAAAACAAAACAAAAAAAAACCTACAAAGAAAACTATACAACAGTATAATCACCTTGAATTACTTATCTTTTTGATGTAAAAAAAAAGAATTAAGACTGTAGCCTCTATTTTACTGAATTCATCCCTCAGTGAAAGGAGGGGAAGAGTCAAATCCATTGGAACTTTTTTTTTTTCCTCTCAAGACAACAGCACCATCTAGTGATAAACAAACCAGTCTAAAAATTTGTGCTATTAAAAAGGTGAAGGATTCAGACAAGATGTTGCCTCTTCCTCATACTGCATTTTAAATCATAAATATCACAGTATTAAAGTTTCCACTAACTCCAAGCACAGTTATTCTTAATATTAATCAGTTATGACCATGAAGCAAGTCACTTAATCTTTTATTCATTTCCTTATTTCTCTACCAAAGTTAGTAAAACAAGTTTAGCAACAACTCACTTGATGCTTATTCAGACAAAATGTGAACATCTATCTTTTTTTCTATACACACCTCTAGACTGCAAGAATTTATTTTTTTTTACTGGAGGTCCAAAAATGCATACAAAAAGTACACTCATATAAACCAGAAACTTTATATGGGTAAATAGATACACGTATCAACTGTATCAGGGTTGGGTTTTCTGCCTACCCCCCAAGCTTCCCTTCTTAACAAAGCAAGGCAAAAAATACTACAAATTTACTGGATTCATCCAGTCTACCCATTTAATAATATTAAAAACTGTGTAACATGCATAAAATGAAATGAATTTTAGTTTCCTTATAGAATCTGTTCCCAGCAATCATTTCTCCTTTGTTTTCTGCTTAAGCAAAATTTTTGCATTTTGTTTCCTTAAAGTTGGCAGGCATACTCCAGTCCTTCAAATTGCAAAAATAAAGTTTCTATTCTATATTGTTCTAGGAGGCATGAATAGGAAATTTTGTTCACTTATGAGTCACATTTCAGTCTATGATTTTATCTAATCTTGACACTGGAAATAAAATTGCACTCAATTGCTATCAATAAGCCCTGCGGCTGTTATTGCTGCTGCTAGAAGGTTAAGTCAATAATTTTATACACATGACAAAGATAAGAAGCATCTCAGCAATGAGATCGACGGCTTGGAAGGGAAAGATCACATGGGGTACAGTACTATCACCGCTGCAGACTGCTTTCAGTCTCCTCCACGCCAGTCCCTCTGATGATCTGTCAGAGGAAACAAGTGTCCAGAACCAGAAACAACTTTTCAGTAACTCATGGAAGGGAAACGAAAAATCCCAACATTTCTCTTTCACTATGAAAGTCTAAACCACAGGTTATGTAAAAGCTTAATCAACACATCGTTTCACCTCTATGCAATAAAAGTCAGTTAGAGTCAAGAAGAAAATAATCTAAATAACGGAAGAACATTCAAAATTCATAGAAGTCAAAAATTAGTGACTCAACATTAAAAATGGCATTTTAAAAGCCATTTTAAAGTTCTGGTGCAAGTTCTGAAATATTGCTGATGACTGATACCACTGACTAAAAATGGCATTTTAAAAGTTGAAATATCAGTTAAATGGGTCTGCTATTTATAGGATAATCCATGCTACCCATGTTCCATATAAATTGCTGACCATAACAATATTTCAAGTTCTGAAATATTGTTGGAGAACCAAGTGGAAGAACCACTAAATGAGAGTGAGAAATAAGGAACTGCTAAATGAGAGTGAGTGAGATCAGTCATCGACAATATTTCAAGTTCTGGTGCAAGTTCTCAAATATTGCTGATGACTGATACCACTGACTCTCATTTAGCAGTTCCTCATTTTTCATATCATATACTTGTGTTACAGTTTAGTGAAGAAAACACGTCTCAAATTAAAATTGCATTCTATGTGAAATAGAGAAATAAGTAAGTACCTAAGAGAAAATTATGTGAAAAAGCGCGTGCCCAAATTAAATCTCCCAAGCACTGGAAAAAAAAAAAATATTCTCAGTGGTATCATGTGACAGGACAGGAAGTAATGGATACAAACTGAAATACAATAAATTTTGTTTAAATGTAAGAAAAATAACCCAAGTGTATATTGTAAGGGTGAGCAAACACTGGAAGAGGTTGCAGGAGATGCTGTGGAGATGGTCAAAACCCAAACAGGCAGAGTCCTGAGCAAGCTGCTTTGGCTGGCCCTGCTCTAAGTAAGCACAGCTCAGTAGATAATTTCCACAGGTTCCTTCCAACAACTAAAACTATTGCACAATTCTATGATTCTGTATGAATCCTAAACTGTATGAACATACCAGTTTAGTCTACCAAGCTCTTACCAGTGACACCAACACAAACAACTGTTCCATACACTCTTAAGTCACACAGACACTCAGATTCAGGAAGATTGCAGAATTATCATCAACACCTCTTCTGACTCTGGAAACTCAGCTGCAAAGTAATTTCTTGTCTCTGACAGTTTGCAGATGGAGTTGAACATTAATATGCTTAACAGAAATCAGAATGAAATAGTTTTAACTAAAGCCACCCAAATTAAACTGAGAACCTATTTTTCTCTGGGTAAAAAAAAAAAACCCAAACAAAAAAAACCATCCTTAAGAACATTCAAATATTCACTGTGAGACAGTACACCACAAGAAAAACAGCCTAGTATCTACTACCAGTTTCCAGCAATTAATCAGCTGCTTTGTGAGATTTGCTAAAGAATCTCTGATCATTCACTTATCAAATATGGCTTCAAGTAAAAGCCAGACCATCAAATGCCAAAACAATATTTAGCCAATACATAACCTGTATTTGTATCAGCAGAAGTTACAAAAACACAATGCAAGTATCATGTATTTGTAGACAGTTCTTAAGCCTGAATATTTTTGCACACTAAGTGAATAGCTGTAATCAAACTGATGGATGCAGAAACATAGTAGTATACTAGTTCCTGTAAAAAAACAGAAACATACCAGTTTCTGGAGTAAAAGCAATCAAATCTATACAGGCATAGGCACTGTACTGAGGAATTCCTTTGCTTAGACTTTTAAGAATAAGAGACTGTAGTTATGAATAAATATAAAACAAATTAACAGTAAAAACTAATGATGGATGTAAAATAGATATAAGAAGACATACCTATAAGCTCTGAGGGATTCTTATCACTGAAGTGTTCACATACACGGATAAATGTCTCCGTATTTTCAGGTGTAGGGCACTCACCATGCCTGAAAGAGACAGGAACACACAGGTTAGGAGACAGCTGGGGGAAAGGGAAGAGAAAAAAAGATTAATTACTTCAGTGTGATCTTTCAAATTAAAAGCTAAATACTAACAAAGTGCAGACAACTTACCCTTTACACTGGAGCTTTATATATTTAATCCCCTCTTTCTCTATATCATTCCTATCATAGAATCTAGTGGTGTTGGTCAAGTCTACCAGTAAACCCATTTTAACCTAAAAAAAAACCAAAACAAAACAAGAAATAAAAAAACCCTTATATATGTGGTTCAAATATCAGTGCATAAATACTAAATGTCTAATAACATCCGAAGTAAAAGCAATAGCAGGCCAAAGTTGCAAGTTTAAAAATTCTTAAATATTGCATTTCTTCATAAAATCTATATAAATTTGATTTTACCACCATCACAGTCATCTGTGTTTCTTTGTGAAAGCTGGTGTCTGAATTAACACTAGCCATCAATTCAAAAATTTGTTTGCTCCCACTATTGTTTCTAAATAAGAAAAACCTGATAACAGCAGGAAAGAATCTGATAAAGAATCATTTTAACATGTTAAAAGACAAATAAGGTAGAATTGGGTACTTCTATGCTTTAAGTTAGTAAACACTGGCACAGAGCAAATACCATAAGAAAAATTAACTACTGAGACTTATACACAAGTATACTCTCAGAAATAACTCTTAATTTACCCATCCATTAAATCAGGCTGCAAAACAAACAAACACATTTTGAAGTTTAAAACAAAAATTCCCTTAAATTCCTAGAAACATTTTATTCAAAGCTGAAATGTGAAAAAACTTGAAATCTTCAAAGACGCTGTCAGTAATTAAGGTGGTAGTTTCAGCCACCCAGACGTGAGGCTGTACCTCAGTTCAGGCTGCCTTGCCCATTCGACGCTAATGCCTCCCCTTGTGCGGGAACTTACTTTATTAGTGTTTGGGTTTTATAGCTGTAAAATAGGTCTTTCAAAGCAGCCTCGTGGAAGTTACTGTTTTTAAGAAGCAAGATGGAAAGGAGAAATTCCACTGGGTGGCATCCAACACACAGAGAACATCAGTGAAGTGTATCCTACTGATCCTTGATCCAAACAAAATTTCCATCAGCAATACACCTCCCAGTAGCACCGTGCAAAACCAGCTCACTAATACACCTGTGTACTGAAAGCATTCCTGGTTTCCTGCCTTATAAATGCGAGTAATTGATTTTGATCAAAACGCTGAATGTCACGCATTCACCATGAAACCAGATGTCTTTTTAAAAGGCATTTTAAGGACGGTAGTTAAGCAATATCCTTGTTCCATAGCGCTGCCTTTTTTAAAAATACATCAATAGTGCACTTAAAAATACATTAACACCAAAGCATGTTACGCATGCAAAAACATAGAACAACACTGCATCTTCAATACATCTAGAAGTCCAGCACATACTCATATAAACAGGATTTTGATCAGGTTTTATTTACCTTACGGTCAACAGACTGGAAATAATGTAGCAGCACAGTTGAAAGAATTACAAATTAAAATGCTGTTTACAGACAATTCAGAAAAGATAAATTCCAGTTATTACTGGAATACAGTTCAGAAACAGCTGCTTCACATGGATATGTTGTTCAGTAGTCCCCAAAGGCAAATTTCCAATTATCTACAAAGGTAGTTAGTTATCCATGGTATTCAAGGGTCTGATGATATACTTTTATAATACTTTTATTTATTTATCAGATATTAAAAAGCATCATAATGTTATGTCAGCAGCACTAAGCATTTGTAGTGTAACATCCAAATCAGTTCTGAGTTCCTCCTTGTTTACTTCGTCTATTTTATTCAGAATGCTTTATTTACTTTTATTACAGTGTTTTGCAGAAATGCAAGCTACTTCAGCAGGGGTCCACCTGAAAACAACGTTACATTATCTGAAACTTCAAATATTTAGTGTCAACCAAGATGCTAAACGTACAAACTGACAGCATACTAGCCAGTGAGTAATTTTGTAGGAAGTATATAAAAGGCAATTAATTCAATGATTACTTTCATCCCCCTCCATTCACAATAGCATTTAGCAAATATCTCAAAGACTACTTAATTCACAAGTAAGACCACATAAAATTTCCAGGTGCTACACACTGTAGGTCCATAACACTACGACACCAACATAAACCAGTTCAAAATAACTGTTCAGAGGAGAATGACACATTCCCACACCAGTACTTCTAGGTGATTGTAAAAGGACAACATGCTAGGATAGAAAAGTACATCTAAAATGAGCTAGTTCTATGAAAAATATTTACGTATTTTTCTACTGTTCCACACAAGGAATGGCTCCATGGAGGGAATCCAGAGAATATCTTCCAGTAACATGCCATGCCCCCAAAAAAGCATAAGAATCTGCCTTTGTGTTCTGCATCCTATCAAGAGCATGGTTAGGAGTTAGCAAGACAACTGATAGGAGAATCAGGTGTGTTCTCACCAGAGAACTCGAGACTACGAAGCCACATAAATGGCCCCCTAACTACCCTCCTCCCCAACTTCTACATAGCTCAGTTTGATAACCTATTCTTTTATGTACAATATGGGGTTAGGTGTAACACTTCCAAGACGTCCTCAGCTAAGGGGGAAAAAAAACTATTTTCAAAATGAGATTAAAATTATATTTTCATTAAATCAAAGTAAAGGGGTTTGCATTCACTTCTAGTCTAGTAAGAAAGAAGACATTCCAAAATGTGAATTACTCTTGAAAAAAATGCTGTATCATCTGATAGTCTGGAGAAAGGGAAAAAGAACCATAGGGAAAACAACCTTTAATAAAAGCATGAAGACACATTAAAAGGTAACACTGTTTCATGTATCAAATTGTTAAAGGAGCGCTAAAAGAAGAAATGCAAGTGATTTGCAGAACATAGTTTCGCATCCTCCCATCCAAAGGTAGGAGACAGAAAATTCCATTTTAGTGTTGAAAATTCAAAGCCAATTCTCAACCCCACTGTTCTCAAATACCAGCAGCTTCAACTGCTCCCACCAGAAGCCTCCAAACTCCTCCAAACTCCTGCTGCAATGAAGAATTATCATTGAGAAGATCCATGCAAGCATAAAAATTAATTTTATGTCAAAGCTTTCAAGCCTGAAAAATACTCACATGCTTTTCCCCTCAACTTTTAGAAATTACTCTTTCGAACATACTCATTTACAGATTTCAGTCTCCTGACTGACATGTAAAATCCAGAACACTAAAACATAATTTTCAGACCCAAAGTGTCACCAACTGTTTGGGATGTTGCATTTCATAGAATCATAGAATGATTAGAGTTGGAAGGGACCTTAAAGATCATCTAGTTCCAACACCCCTGCCACGGGCAGGGACACCTCCCACTAGACCAGGTTGCTCAAAGCCCCATCCAGCCTGGCCTTGAACACTTCCAGGGATGGGGCATCCACAACTTCCCTGAGCAACCTGTTCCAGTGTCTCACCACCCTCACAGTAAAGAATTTCTTCCTAATATCTAATCTAAATCTACCACCTTTCAGTTTAAAACCATTACCCCTTTTCCTATCACTACACTCCCTGATAGAGAGACCCTCCCCAGCTTTCCTGTAGGCCCCCTTTAGATACTGGAAGGCTTCTATAACGTTTCCCCAGAGTCTTCTCTTCTCCAGGCTGAACAGCCCCAACTCGCTCAGCCTGTCTGCGTAGGAGAGGTGCTCCAGTCCTCTGATCATCTTCGTAGCCCCCATCTGGACTCATTCCAACAGGTCCATGTCCTTCTCATGTTGGTTCTGAGTAAGTCTCTGAAGTTCTCTATAACTGTTGTATAATCACCAGATTTTGGTTATAGTAGAAGTAGAACGTTAGAGCACTGTGTTCTGAAACTTGTAACCATAGAGCCCTCACTAGGTAATTATTGTTCTCTATCAAGGAACAAGTAGAACCCAGACGAAACAACAAAGAATAGAATAGGTAAGTTTTATTTGAGTCTAGTAACTATAGAAACCTGTTATGCACCAGTGATGCTGCTTAGAAACCCCCCTTACCCTTCCCATCTTGATTTAAATATCAAGAACCAAATCAATAGATATTAATAGAAATAACCATTGATTATTTGGATATGGGTATTGATAGTAATATATATATAATCAAGGGACCAATCAACGAAAATTAAACCCATAATATGCATTTGGTAACTAAGTATGACCTGAACTAACTGTTGAACAACGTAGCTTTGAAGTACCTGTCAAGAAAGTGACAAGTTGTAGGCCTCATTAGTAAACTGAGAAAATCTTCTGGAGGTTCCAAGATTAAAGCGGGGGGGGGCAAGACTCTGCGACCAAGCTGAGCATGCGCAAGGATTGGGTTCAACCAGTGGACACAGCAAGGAAGACTATGGATGACCACCAGTGTACCTGAAGGCACATGCATCATGGACATTTACATATATTAATGATTTCTTGGAAATCCTGTGAATATGTTAATTATTTCTCGGAAATGTGATGAATATTTATATTTTGATTGTATATAATTTTCGTAGTGGAGCAACTCAGTACGCACACTAGGTGGAGTGATCCCCTGTGCATCCGGCACCATAAAAAAGAAGTGCCTGCTTTCTAAACTTAAATTAAGTCTTAGAAAGTTTGTTTCTGCCTCTTTCGGTAACATAACTTCAAAATATATGCAGAATTTTAAATTACTTTAAACCATGAATAAGATTGGTTTTGGAAAATTTCTAGGTATGTCTATTAAAGCCAATCAGTCTCAAAAACAACATAATGTATAAAAGAGGAACTCAAGTAGAATTTAGATACATAGATCCAAGAATTCAAACAAGAAAAATCCTACCAGTTCAAGCACCTGGAAACAGGCACATATGCTTCACTGACAGTACTGTCATATCACATTAGCTCACAGGTACACCTCCATCACTGCTACACCAAGTAGCTCACCATCTACTTCATATCTAAGCTCAAATAAGATTCATAAAATGAAGATTTCCACATTTTAGTCACCTGATTCTTCTTATGTTTAGGCTCTGATATAGTTAAAAAAGCTCAGAGTTATTTTAAATTAGATCAACTGAAAAAAAGAAAAAAACACTAAAAAAATGTCTCTAGCGTGTTAGTTTTATAAAACATACAGTCAAAAACAAAGGGTGCTAACCTTCTATATAACAGTTTAATAAACAGATTATAACAATTAAGTTGTAGGTCTGGTTTTGCCTGGGAGGTTCAAAATCCCATTTCCCACATCTCCAGATGCACTGGACTGGGCACAGCATTTCACAGACCTCTACACTACATGAAAGGATGGAAAGGTCCTGTTTCCCACCTTTAATGTCAAAGCTGTGCTACAGTGCAGAACAACATGAAAATTGAAGTAGACAGACAGAAATGTGCTAAACAGAGAATGAAGAAATAAGCCAGAAGCAGAACTCCCTGTCCCAATGATAAAGGCATTCACTCACCTTCTTGGGTCTCGATCCATGCTCCTAATTTTTTTTTTTTCTATTTGTGCATATTTTTTTTCCCAATAAGAAGTTACTGCATAAAATCCATAAATTGTTTTCTTCCATCCTTGGATATGACTAGTTAGATACCACAACGCATTCAAGGCATCAAAAGGAGAAACGCTTTTTAAATGCTTTCACTCCTATAAGCAAAATTGCAGCTTAACATATCCATACACAAGAGTCATTTGTAAAACTACAACTCAGACTATCTGAATTTTGACAATGACATCTCTCCAAGATGCAACAGTAATAACAGAGAAGAGTGAGATTCTTGTTGCTAATACAGTGAATGAGCTGCAGGATTTTGCACAATTCTTGCCTATAAAGTACTTTTGGAAATTTATGAGTTGCAGAGAAAACCTGAAAATGTAAAAAAGAATACTCTGTACAGATGTCTCAAAGGAAGCTGCCAACCACCTTTTTTCTTAAATCTGAAAAGCAGAATGTGAATAAACATTAACAATGAAAGTAATGTTTTAATTAATAGAAAATTTAACCTTACCTTTAGACTTTTTAAGTAGTTGGATAACATACTCGGATGAAAGCGATTTTCTTCAGCAACCTGATCATCATATCTTGGTCCTAACATGGTCTTCAAAGGTAAAAATTTCCCTATGAAAGATAATCAAATTTTGCAGTATTTTACGTATACTCATGTGTATGTACACTTACAACTTAGTGATTTCAAAGTAACATGCTGAGCAGATTTAGAGGTTCACCTTCAATGAAAAATAATCGCAGGGAAAGTATGAATAATAGTTGAGTTGGAATATTTTTTAGTTATGAGTTCTCAGAATTCATGAATAGGTTTAGAAGAAATACAGGTCAGCTCATCTAAAACAAAGTAATTTAACATTTTCAGCTAGCTTTTAGTATTATTTAAGCTGCAGAGCTACAGCACACAACAAAATAGAGAAAGTTTAAATTTGGTACAGTTAAAAACATGAAAAACAGCATTTTAAATGACAGTTTGTTACCCAAGCATGTATATACCAGCTCTGATTACCTGCAAACATACACAGTAAAGATCTCCGAAAGTAAATAAAATGCATTTGGTCCAGAACAGCTATGCACTACAGATCCTTCTAATGTGCTCCTTAAGGCTTGTTGGAAGAGTTCTGCAGCAGTGTTCAACCTTCCCTCCAAAACGCAACACCTACATGTGGTTCAGATACCGAGGAAGTTACAAAACCACAACAAAACCTGACCGAAATTAGTACTTACTGGACTACATCCATCACTCCCTCAAAACTCAAAATCTTTTAATCTTGATTTTATTTTTCATCCATCTCATTAGAGATCTCTAGCTCTTTCTTTTTGAACCCCAGCAAGCTACAGACATGCCTTTCCCTCCAAGTGCAGAAGGAACGGCTATTTGAGCAGCATGTACCGACCCAACAGCTCTGCCTGTGCTTCCAAACAAGAAAGAACTTAGAGCTCAGGTCACTGCCACCACATCAGCCTGGGAAGCAGCACACCTCCTCCCACATGCACCTGGGACCCTGCACTGCTGTTAGTTGCGGAAAATTAATTCAAATTGATTGTAACAAAGAGACCTGGCATATCTGCCCAGCCACACTAAGGTTAATTGAGGGGGGATCTTATTAATGCTTACAAATACTTAAAGGGAGGGTGCCAGGGGGATGGGAACAGTCTTTTTTCAGTGGTGCCCAGTGATAGGACGAGGGGTAACGGGCACAAGCTTGAACATAGGAAGTTCCATCTTAACATGAGGAGGAACTTCTTTACTTTGAGGGTAGTGGAGCCCTGGAACAGGCTGCCCAGAGAGGTTGTGGAGTCTCCCACTCTGGAGACATTCAAAACTCGCCTGGATGCCGTCCTGTGCAACCTGGTTGGACTAGATGATCTCCAGAGGTCCCTTCCAACCCTGACCATTCTGTGATTCTGTGTAATGATACAGGCAGGGAGTAAAACTGGGAGAATGTCAGATTTCTAAATATCTGTGACAATATTTAAATGAATTATATCCCAAGACTGATCAAATAAACCCTTCCCCAAGAAAACACAAAGAATTATTGCCCCAGAACTTCCCCATCCCTCCTGGTTTTTTTTTTGTTTGTTTGTTTGTTTGTTTGTTTTTTTAATAAAACTGTTCCCATCATAGAATGGTTTAGGTTGGGAGGGACCTTAAAGATCATCTAGTTCAAATCCCCACCTCCCACTAGACCAGGTTACTCAAAGCCCCATCCAACCTGACCTTGAACACTTCCAGGAAATGCAACAGTAAAATTGTATGGCACAGAAGAGCAGCAGAAATGTTTTTTTAATGCAGGAAGAACTCCAAATTGGAGCACCAGACACAAATCTTCCAGGAAAAAAAGTGTTGCTAGATCCTGATATTGTCAAATTATATTTCTAACATGCTTCTAATAGTAGTTAGCCTACCTATTTCCAGGGGGTGGGGGGAAGACAGTTCATTCTATATACGATTAGGGTTTTTACAACTTGAGTAACTTTTAAAAAACTTTTCCTATTTAGAAACACAAATACCCACACAGTGTTTTGAGCTAAGGAAAAACATAACACCTATACTATTCCTCAAACTACCTGATAAATCTGTTCAGCTGTGTAACGCAGAGTAACATCACAATCCACTAGTTTTTACACAGTATTTAAATGTTCAGTTTCAGATCCTCAAGTGAAACATCACACCCAGCACTAGTCCTAAAAAATTCTTCTAAATTACTTATGAAAATACTGCTTTCTCATCAAGACAGAACATTTCCTCATAATAAGAGAAATAAAATCCTCTTGTTTTTAGCAAAACAAAACCACACAGAATGAAAAGACACTAAAACACCCATTGTATTCAGCCAGAAATCAAGTTTTGAGAGAGAAGCTCACTAATCTTTGTATAAATAGAAAAATGCATACCATTTTCACTAAATGAATGCTGCTAAGAGGTTTCTCTATACAATAAATTCATAAGTTCATAGAGTTCTCTGCAGCCTTAAATTCTATCAAAACATCTTACATGGTCTCAAATAAGCATTTAACTTTTAGGAAAGAAACATTATAAACCACAGAAGACAGATAATTATGGAAACTGAGAAACTTTATGCAACTTGTTAGCTCAGGTTTGATGTTAATCAGCAACATGAGGAACACCCTTGCTGTTACACTTGTCTGAGACCGTTCCAACCTTTACAGTTAAAAGAAAAGTTATTCGGTCATACAGTCAACACACACATTAAACGGTAATAAATTTATAATCACTTTAACTTCAACTTATTTGATTTTCAGAAAAAAACTCCTAACTTCAATCTACTTTCCTCTGCCTTTTCATTCCACCAGCTATACATCCTGCTCCCTGGTCATGGCTACCTCCCCTCTATTTCCTTAATTCGTGATCTATCTACTTTAATTTTCTCGCTTCTTTGTGTTCCCTGTCACCTTCAACACTTGCATTCAGCCTCTCTCACTCATTATTAACTCTTCCACATTAACTCAGCCCCTGTACAGATTGATTATGCAAATCTTAATTTTGGATTATCTTAATGCAGACATCTATCATTGCTGTAAGTTTTGCAAACACGAAGCATACTTGGAAGTGTTTTAATAAGCTTTGCCACTTGTCATTCCCATCCTAATACGCTCACTGACCCATTACAGAAAATGAAGAATGTATCTAAACTTTTTTTTAGCCAAGGCATTCAACTAAGAAAAGGAGCTGCACTGACAAAAGAGTCGATGGACGCATTGGAAAACTACCATCCTTTATGAGATGCTGTGCAAAAAAGAATAGACTGGGAAAACAGTGCCTGGAGGTTAAGGTTGTTTCCTGTAGCATCTTATTAGAGACCGTACAACCGGACTGAAGACTCTCCTGTTCTCCACCTTCTAGACAACAAACATGTTCATTCTCTCCTCAGTAGCACCCCTTAACATAATGTCAAGTTTCACTCTGATTTCCTTCTGAGCAACCATACTACATTCCTGTTCATTACCAGGAAAAGACATACAAAGTAGTCTAGTCAGCATCCCCTTTACACAGCTGTGGAAGTGATCAGTATTGTAATAGAGCCCATTTATGATCACTTCCAAAGACCAAACTAAGATCTTTGGAAGTATTTAGGTACCCAACTTTTACAAATTCCAGTTTGGCGGTGTCATTTAAAAACAGCTTATATGGCAGCAAACAAGCTACCTGCCAAGTTTAGAAGAGAATAGTGAATTCATGTAATTTAGTTCTAACTTAGGGAAATTTTGTAATCAGATTATGAAAACAATGGCTCTGGTTTTTTGATTGGGTTTTTTTTTCTTTTTTTTTCTTTTGTTGTTGTTTCATTTGTGGGTTTTTTTTAATAAATTGCATTTGTCTGCAATTTCACATAATTTCAACTCAACTTAAGCCTCCATGCATAAGCATTTGAAGAGTAAATAATCAATTCTTTATGTTGAGCTAGGTGATCTAACAGTAACAAGGTGATATTTTACATGGATATAAAAGCACCCCAAGTCATTAGTATATCTAAACTAAATTACAATAATCATTGTAACTCCTCAATTGAATTTTCAAAATAAATTCAAAATGTTACTGGAAACTTGATATTTGATGATTACCCACTTCCACAATTAAGTTCAAATTTGTCAAACAGTTTTGGAATGTGGATATTGAAAACCACTTTCCAAATTAGTTACCTGTATAATAGATGATATTTCTTTAGTTTGAAAAACAGGAAAAATTCTAAAAATAAGAGCCCAGTATGTCAAAGTATAGACATGAAGTGGATAAACCTGACAGAAATCAAAGTGAACAACGTAAGTCTTCAAATTTCCTACATATACATGCTTGAATTTTGGCACATTTTTTATCTTTTCTTAAAACTTTAATTCTAGAGCATACCAGTGAAAAAGCTACCCTTAATTTAGCTTAATTTTTTTTGACATGAAGCTATCAACTTAATTTGTGACAGTAGCCACTAATTATTTATTACTATGGTATGTTTAGTTTAAGCATCAATTAGGAAGGCTAGACTGTAAAGTGACAAAGGTTAAGAAATGGAAATTTGAATAAGATGAAATAGTAAAATCTGCAATTAAAAAAAAAAATCACAAACGAACAACTTAAAAAGTAACAGCCTTCTGTTTCAAGAACAGCTAGGCCGGGTCAAAGCATTCATTTCACCTAATATCTCATCATCAAAACAGGTCAGTAACAGACGCCTAGGAAAGAGTATAAGACCATGAAAATGACAGTACATCATCAGTTTATTCTCCCCAACTACTGAGCTGAGCTATAGCTCAACAACTTCCTGAATGAGAGGCATCAGTCTTCTGTTTAAGGTGTTCTCTCTATAACCATACACAATATGGATGCTTTTAATAGTATTTCATCATTCTGCATGCCACATGTATGTCTAGAACAGGATTAACTAACGTGAATCAACGGAAGGAGAATGAAAGACACTGCCAAGACACTTCTCATCTTTTCTTCAATATCTTGCTAGCACTCTCCACGGCAAAAACAAAACAGACTGGTTTTTCAGTGGTTATAAAAAGAAGGTAACTGCAGAGATGGCAATGCCAAGGCACTAAAGCTGAAGCAGCCTGATCACTTTAGATCTAAACATTCAGGGCAAGTTCTTTTCAAGTACATAATTGAGGTGCTACCCCAATGCAATAAATGTGAAAATGTTCCATTCTGAAGTTCTGTACCATAAAACCAGTAAATGGCAGCAAAACACAAGTGTTTAAAGAAGTCAACTGGAAAATAATGTGAGACAGATCAATTCACCTCATCCATGATGAAGGGTCCTGCTAACCTGAACAAACCCAATCTCACGAACACAAGAGCTCCAGGCCTCATTAGTACTTGTATTTGAGGTCACCAAGAAATTCTAGATGCCAAAACCGTAAGACAAGAGGGTCATGACCAAACACGTGATGAATATTAGTCCACCAAAGCCAGACAAACCTTGCTTAGCAACATTATTACTATTACACTATCAGATAGGAATAAAGTCATATACAGATGCTTAGAAATTTGAAATGCTAATTAAAACTAGAATATAACACATCAGTGTTATATATGACAGTACTAACATCAATAAACTCTACAAATTATGTCTCAATAAAGAAGATGCCTTTGAATGTAAAATAGCAACAAAAGGAGAGAAGACTGATGGCTTACTATGACTTTGGGCAAGTTGTACACACAAAAAAAAACCTGAAAGTCAAGTGAACTAATGTAAGAATACATTACAATAAAGGAGCCAAAGAAATGAACCAAGCACTTTCCTTTTTTTGTGTGTGTGCGTGCAGTAGCTTCTTGTGCATGATCACATCGAATGGAAAAGAATTACCTTGCAGTTACTGAATAAACAAACACATAAGCAGTGATGGCACAGCAGATGACATGCTGATGAACTGCATTCTTGCTTACTCTATGTTACTATATTTGAGAAGCCATGGCTTAAAAGACAGACAAACAAGCAAAACTAACAACTTCCAGGGATCAAGAACTTGCTGAGATGAAAAACAAAGAATAAAGAGTCATTGGTCTATTTTTGTCATGGTTAAAGCCTCACAACTTAGGCTATCAAATCTATTATTAGGAATCTGAGGGGAACCAGTAACCCACAAAATGAACAACTGAAACAAATACTGATAAATGCCAAACAATGCATATTGGCCAGAAGATTAAGCCTACTGAGATGTCTCGCCAGGTTCTAAAAAAAAATCTGTAAACAGACCTTGGTGCCTTCAGTTCCACAACTAACTGCCATCAAAAAAAACGTAAGAAGATGATACAGAAATGTGGGATAGAAAATGCAGGATTTGCAACTGTTAAGCAAATCGTGGTACAGTGCCATCTAGAATAGCACACTGAGTAGAAAATGCTGTGTTTTGGGAAAAACAAAAAAAAAAAAAACAAAAACTTTACATTATCCCGGGTAGGAAGATGAAAGGAGTGAAACCCAGAAAATATTGGGGAAAAAATGGGATTTGGAATTGCTTACCTTATAAAGGAATGAAGAACTTGAGAAAACTAAAAAGAGCAAAATTTGTTTGTCGTACTAGGTAGCAGGTGAAGCATTCATCTGAAGTCAGTATGGGAGTTAACTCACAATCAAACAAATGTGTGTTTACATGATACTTAATTCTCTGCCACCGGCTGCCAGCAAGGCTAGATACCTAGCAACAATTGAGGCAGACAGCGTGTTACGGGTAAGAACATCCAAGATGACAGCAATTACCCGACAAAACCTGAAACACACACACAAAACTTCGGAGCACAACACTTAAACTCATCCTCCAGCTAAACAGCTTAGGAACGCACCAGTGACTGACAGGTCACTGTCAGTCGGCCCAGTAAGTGATCAACACTGATAAACATCAGAGCCTTCAGGAAAAAACAAACAAAGAAGGAAGAGGCTGCACAGGGGACTCGTCAGGGCTGAGGTATTCTCCAGTAAAGCAGCTTCTGCACGCCCGGCTGCCGTCCCTCTCATCAGACGTGACGGACAGAAAAAGTTTAAGTCCTAAACTTAATCAGTGCCAAGCGAGAACCCAGCATTAACGCTCCCGTGGGCAGGAGGGAGCCTGTACCCCGGGACAGCTCCGGGACAAACACCGGCCCGCGGAACTCCGCGGGGAACAGCCGCACGGCGCCCCCGCACCAACACAGCCGCGGCCCCGGGACAAAGAGCCCCGGCCGGGCCGGAGGGCGAGGGGCCGCGGCGGCCCCA
>NW_009648955.1:5237292-5251836 GCF_000708025.1 Charadrius vociferus
GGGGTGCCGGCTGCGAGGGCGGCCAGGCCTGGGGGCTGCCCCGGCAGCGGCGGGGCTAGCCCGGGCCGAGCCGGGGCCTTCGGGAGGGGGTGAGGGTAGCGGGGAAAGGGCTCCGCGGCCAGCTGTAGGCCGTGGGATCCGTCATTCGTTGAGGGGTAGCGGGGAGAGCGAAACAGAGCACTGTGCCGGTGCCGGGCTGTGTAGCGACGCTAAGCTTTGTTATCCTCGTCTGCGATAAAAGGCATGTTGGGATGGGGAAAAGATTCCCAGTGGAAAGCGAGGAAGGATTTTCACTGGAAGAAGGCAGCCTGAAGTAGGGTTCCACAGCCTGGAAAGGAGGTAGCCTGGAAAGGAGGTAGCCTGGGAGGAGAGGTGGTCACAGGCTGCCACCAGCTCCTCCGAGTGAGGGCGGTGGGGCCAGTGATGATAAACTAGCGGGGGCTCGTTGGAAGTTGTTGGAGGGATCGCTTGTGCGACAGAAACCAGAGCTGCAAAGGCGTCTGCCCATGTGAGGAGTTTACATGGGATTCGGGGGAGACTGGGCAGGTACTTGAATGAGAAAGTAATTGGAGGCTACTACAGTAGCAGACTACATCAGGCTTGGGAAACAGCCTGGTCTGAGAATAGCTGGAGGCTTGGACAGGCACGCTTGCCCTGCTTTTAGTTGTCCCTGAATGTTCCCTTCTAGCTGGGACTGGAGGTGGAAATAAATAGATGCATACCTGCTCCAATTAACAGTGAAACTGTTCTGGTCTGCAGGTGATAAGGTTTGCTAGTGTAGCAAAGATGTCTGTGTACACGGTCTTCTCTTTTGTAAAAAGGCACAGCCAGAAAGATTAGGCTTGCACATAGGTCCACGTAACAAAAACTGTGTTTCTGTATGGAATCCCAGTGGAAATACTCCATGGGCTTAAAGCAGTCTACTTATGCGTACTCAGTTGAAGAATTGTAGCCTGGCAGTGTTTTCCTACATGAATATTTAAGGTGCTCCCTTCGGCAAGCAGCCACTTGCTTGCTCCCCCCTGCAGTGGCACAGGGGAAAGAATCGGAAGGGTAAAAGTGAGAAAAATTGTGGGTTGAGATAAAGATAATGAAAAATAAGGAATTCACTTACTACTTCACGTCAGCTGGCAGGTGTTGAGCCATTTCCAGGATAGCAGGGTTTCATCACTCACAGCTATTACTAGGGAAGAAAAATGTCGTAAGTCCAAACGTCCGTGTGTGTGTGTGTGTCCCCTTCCTCCTCCCAGTTTTTATTGCTGAGCACAAGATATGGTCTGGGCTATCCCTTTGGTCAGTTTGGGTCAGGTATCCCACCTCTGTCCCCTGCGGCAGGGCAGTGTGAGAAGAAGAAAAGTTCTTGGTGCTGTTCAAGCACCGTTTAGCATTACCTAAAACATCACTGTGTTATCAGCACTGTTTTGGTCACAAATCTAAAATGCAGCACCCTATGAGCTACTATGAAGAAAATTAACTATCCCAGCCAAAACCAGTACAGGTGGCTTTAGTGAAGCATTAGGAAACAACAGCAATAGATTATTTTTATCTTTGTAGCTTATTTTCCAGTTGCTTACATTTCAGTACTATTCTGTCTGAACTTTCTGGTTTTCCATAAGCCAGGTGTGCCACCTTTGCAAGTCAGTAGGTGCAACAGCTTGCAGAACTAACCACTGTTGTATGTACAGATACAACACGAAGCCCTTAGGTTCTGTGAACACATCAAAAGAATGGAAATAATTTGATCTGTCTAGAATTTAGGACAAACTTCATTATACGGTGACTATGTTTCCTGCTGCATTTTATCACTCTAGATTTTGTTAGACATAGTTACTTCCCTATAATATCCTCTCATAGTAATTGAGGTGGTCAGTTTAGTTTGCATATCTGAGTCATTAGGTTCTCATACTACATTAGAAGTTTCTGAATTTCGTCTTCTAAGGCTTTTGTGATCATCAGGTATTAATCTTCTCACTCTAGGTAAAATTGAAAGTCTTGCTACAGCAAAAGAGTATTTATATTATTTTCCCTATCTGTTAAATAAAATTCCATTAAAACATTACTCTATGATGTTTGAAACAAGGTGCTGATTTTTCCTTTACAGAACAAACAAGCAACAGTCAGACACCAGGTGGTGATGAAGACCAGCCAGAAAAGAAAGTGAAACTTGAGCGTAAGGAGTGTTCAGAAAGAGCAAGAAGCAAAGAACAACTGCAAGATACTCAGTTTCTGATTTCAGTAAATTAGGAGCAATGTACAGTAACGTCAGCAATATGGCAAAATGAGGATCTAAACCATTTGCAGAGGTGAAGAATAATACAAAAATATGTCATGAATGAGCAATAATCTCTCTTCTCATCACCTAGCTTTAGGATTCTGATATGCTTTAGAACAAGCTTAACAGCTACAGAACAAATATACCGTGTAAAGATGTATAGTTAAACTAGGAGGGTATGTACATCTGTTTTAATTTAGCAATGCACAAGGCAAATAAAATATTTGAAATTTTAAATACATAAGGTAAGGAGATAAAATGAAGCATAGAGCCAAAATGAGTTTAGCCAGGCATCATCTATAGTTTAGCTTTTTGGTGGTTGTGGGGTTGGCTGAGTGGAGTTGAAGAAGTCCCTCTGCCAAACCAGTGCAAGTAGCTATTCAGCAGAGCACCTTCACCACGCTGGAGGGCTTTTCCTGAGTAGTGACACTTAGGTCTGTTTGCCGCATACCATCTTGCTCCACATCAGGTACCAAAAACGAAGACAGTTTGAAGCCATTTGTTGAATGAGAAAGGAGGTAGCCAGCTGTTCCTTTTTTTTCTTTCTTTCTTTTCTTTTCCCCAAGAAAACAGTGTCACAGCTGCTATTCAGCAAGTGGTGTTCTGTTGATCAGTTGATGGTGACACGGGAATGGTGGTTTTCATCCAGATTTTAAGAGTGAATATGCTATAAATATGACATTAAGAGGTGGAATATAGGACAGGAAATACAGAAGCAGGGAATA
Source organism: Charadrius vociferus (assembly GCF_000708025.1). Taxonomy (NCBI): domain Eukaryota; kingdom Metazoa; phylum Chordata; class Aves; order Charadriiformes; family Charadriidae; genus Charadrius; species Charadrius vociferus. The sequence goes on from NW_009648955.1 coordinate 5,240,290, forward strand.
ATCCCTGTTGCTGTCATCACTGTTCAGTGTATTCCTCAGGGAATTTTACACAGGGAAAATTCAATCACCCGAAAGACCAGTATTCTCTGACAGAGTAACAGAGTATTTACATGTTTGAGAACGTGTTGCTGCATTCCCTCCCACAGATACAACACAGATTTCAAGTAAACCTGTTTACTCTTAACTTGCTCTAGTGCTGCCTTGGTGAGGTGTCCTCCTGCTCTGGAGAACCTGGGTTATTTACAGCGGATGTTACGTGTTCTGCATGTACAGTTTACACTGGACTTTGCTACATTAGACACTGAAACAGTTTACGCAGGCATAGGATGATGTTTGCATGTGACATCAAACAGGCTTAGTGAACGGGCATACTTTCCTGCTTGACGTTGTCACGTTAATCGTTAAGATGACTTTTTCCTGATGTACCAGCAGAGGGCACCGAGTTCCTCCAGTCTTCATCTGACCCAAAAGCCGACATAGTTAACACGGAGGTGGCCGTGGTGGTTGTTTCAAGGATTGCTTTGAGAAAGCAACTGCGAATGTTCTAATAGTCTATGATATAACATTCCCTCTTTTCTGTATATCGATTCTCTTTTATATAGAGGCATTCAGATGCCTGTACCCCTCCTCGGCAGTCTGCTCACCAATTTAAATCCTTTGCCTGGCAGAGCAGACACTATGATAAAGAAGTCATTTTCCCAGGATGTGGTTCATCCCCTGTGCCATGGGCGTGTTGACTTCTTTGGTTTCAGCTGAGCTGCGTTGTTTCAGGTAGTGGAGAGCTGCATTTTTGTTCTCCCTTGACTTAAAAACATTTTTAAAAAAACCCACACACCAAACGCCCCATGCACACTTTAACTCTTTTTCCTAATTACAAACTGAACATTTACCCAAATTATTGCTGATGAATAATCTTACACTTTTAATATCATATATTAATACTGTAAGTAGCTAGATAATTTAAATTACTTGTTCTATGCAAAGTAGATAATTTAGGTATTTTGCCTGAAGGAAGAACACATGTTGTTGCCTTCTTCTATACTCATAGAGGTCAACAACCCCATCACTGTTCTGTTTCAGTATAACATTATTTTCCATGTGTTCATAAAGTAATAATGAATGTAATAAGAAAATAAAAACATCCCTCAGGATGTTCTATGAAACAGACATTTCTGACTCTATTTAAATACATTTTCATACATACTCATTATTCTGACTCTATTCTGACTCTATGTAAATACATTTTCTTAAAAAAAAAACAAAGATCCAAAGATCGAACAGATTATTTGCTAAACAGAGACTACAACAGGATTTACTTAAGTGAAAGTAATTGTGGAAGAAGCTAACTGTATTAAAACATGATTCATACAGTATTATTTTTCCACTTCATGGTATAGCTGTTAACCTGGAAAGAAGCTTGATGCCATAAACTTATCATATATGGAACATAGCAAAATACATGTTTATTTTTTATTTCCTGATTCAATTAATTCATTCCTTGCTTATTGGTTTTAATGTTCATGGCAGACTGACTGACAGCAAAATGGATGACTAGAACAATGTTCCTTTATGACTGATTTACTTTCAGCATGCATGAAGCTTTTATGGGGAGGAGTGAGTACTGTCTAAATCTGAATAAATATTTGAACGTCTTTGTTACTGTAGACACATTTCATGGCAATAGTACTTAGATTCCAATAGTATCAGAAGAAAAAAAAAAAAACACAAAACCTAAAAAACAGTACAATGAAAACATACTTTTAGATTTAAGTGAAAGTTAATATTATGGTTGCTTATGGTTAAGTTCTCTAATACATACATAGGCTTCTACATTTAAAAATGCTGAGTATGCACTGACTTTAAAAATTGAAAATGCTAGGAGCTCAACATTTTTAAATTCATGCCTATTTGTTTGGTGTCAACAAATCATTAAGAACCAAGTTTCTGAGACAAATTATTTTTCTGGGTTTGAAAATGAAAGTAAGATTTAAAAAGAAAGTGATTTTATTTCTCATGTGTATGCAATACCAAAAAGGGTTGCAGAAACGAAGTTTTGAGTGCTGCAATATATTTGAGAAAATAAAATATAATTTACAGTGTTCTTCCTGTAGAGAGCTTTGAGAGGAAGTCAGCAACAAAATTACCTTTAGTCTTCAGTCTTCAAGACATTAGGGGGCACCACGACCTCACAGACTTAAAATGATATAAGTTAAAGTACAGTTACTTTTCCTGTCCAAAGTAAACAGGAAACAGCATAAAATAGTAAAATCGACTCCTGGAGTGATTCCCTAGCATGAGATTATGATACAGTTCTTAATAAAATTTCCAACAGAAGACAACACAGACATTTAGTAGAATATAGACTACACCCTCGTTTCCATAACAGTAATAAAACTAACATCCATAAGACTAATGGATGCAATATCAGAAGCTTGCTTTCAAGCCTTTATTTAAATCTTAAGTTTTCCTTCAGGGTTTCATTCTGGGAATACGACATTTTCAGCTCAAGCCTCTAAGGTATTACAACATTAGTTCAACCTGTAGAGTAAATCTCTGTATAGGCAGGGAGCACACAGTGAGCTTGGGATGGAGCTGCTTTAAATCCAGGTCCGTGAATGGAGTATCATGATTGGGGTTGTCACCGTAAGCTGTCAGACTACACCACCAAACATGCGTGTGCTGTAAGGGTGACGTGTAAATCTCACACTGCAGGGGACGACAGGGGACATTAACAGTCTTAGCTCTGACGTGCAGACATGGCAGATGATTTAATTAGCAGGTGATTTACTCAGCAGATCTGTCTGAGAAGGAATTGGAAAGATGTGTGTCTGCGCAGAGGGAAGAAGGTATCTGTCTGTCCAGAGGGTTGCTGTTCTTGAAGAGGGACAACAGCTGTGACTTCAAGCACTGACTTGCAGGCCTGAGAAACAAGATGCCTTGCCGTTGTTCCTCTGCAGCTGAGATGATGGTGTGCTTGATGTAACGGAGATAAGCAGCTGCAAAACACGTTTATAAGCAAGATGCCTGTCATTCCTGGAAGACTGACACTGGTCTCCCTAGAGTTCTTACATTTGACCTAGACACCCGAGGCCTTACTCGCATCAGCTGTGAAGGATGATTTTTTAATGGAAATCGACACTGTAAAAAACACCCAGATGTAACATTTTAAAGAATATACTGTCTACTGCATAAAATGAAATCATATGATAGTAGTGTGCTTTTAGTATGCGTAAAGTAATCAACCAACTAAAATTTCACGATGGAAGAAGACTAGCAGTAGGGAAAAGTATGACATAATATACGAGAAACTCATCTAATTTACGTAAGTGGAAAGCATGACTCACAGTCTTTGGAGATGGGCTGGGGAGTGACTAAATTCCACAAAGTAGAACAGTGTTCTGTTACTACACTTTCTAGTTTCTCTACTGCCTGAATATGGATACCTTAGTAAAAATCTTGCCCTGAATGGAGGCTGTGGTCAACACTAATGGGGTAACGGAGATCCTGGTTAGGACTGGGGCAGTCAGCAGCTGCTGGAGGGTTATCTACAACCTGAAAATCTCTACAACCTGAAATAGCCAAGAGAGGGTCAGCAATTCAGCGTACAAACCTGCGTACATGATGATCAAGTTTTGGGTTGCTATACTGGCAGAAATCTTTTTCTCATGTGATCGGTCACACAAAGAAAAGATTATTACCTATAGGCACCCTCTCAGTCCTTCTGCATCATGAGTTTGTGCCTGTAGATATGTATACTATGGATATATGCAAGTATAAAGCCTGTGAAGAATAATACATGTATGAGTTATAATATAGTACCTGAGAAAATACATACAGACCTGGTTTTATGTATATGGCTTTATTATACAAAATATGGGTAACATACTGTACAAATGTAAATGAAGACCAGTCTTCACAGTCTTTCTCTTGAGGGGTTTGCAGTCCTGAAAATACCCCAAGAAACTGGCCAAAGGCAAAGGAAAGGAACACAAAGTAAAGCAAAGCGATCAGCCTGGCAGCCACAAAGGCTTTTTAAAAATCAAATCTGAATATATATTTATATTGTATACAAATTAAGTTATGGTAAAATATATGTGAGCGCATATATATATATATATAAAATCAGATGCTCAGATGTTGCCCTTCTGAGGTTAGTTTTGCTTTCTGTCAGTATGCGTTGTGGAACAAGCTTTACAAGAACACATGCTATTCTTTCCCAAAAAAGCCTTACTTGAAAGGATGTAGAGAGCACATACATCTGCAGCATCAGTGATCTAGAGAACCTTAAGAATAAGTTGGCAAATGTCATTTTAGAAAATGACATTGTATAGGTTCTAAATTCATGTCTTCCAAGCATACCTTAGAGAGAGGAAAATTTTTTTTTTTTCATTTGAAATATGTTTGTCATTCCCTAGAAATACTCTTTTTCACATTCTCACCGCTTTAGGCTTCATAGCACAGTGACAACTTACGATGGACATTATGGAATGGACTTTGCCTGAGAGAATGTAGTGCCTGTGGTCCATTGCTGTTCATACAGCTACAGTTGAAGTCGATGCCACTTCTTTCCACTGCTGCTTTTATCTGCTGTAACTAGGTTAAGGTTAATGCAAAAAAAGCTATTATCCTTGCACTCAAACCTTTGCTCAGTATGGGTATGAAACCATCCTTGTCCAGATGGACTTTTAGGGAGTTACTCAGAGAGATTAAGGTCCTTGAGAAAGGGAAGGAGGTACAGAGATGACTCTGTATTTGCCTGAAATGAATTTCCTAGATCTCTGAGCAGTTTGAAGTTTTGGGGTTTAGCTAACAAACTTTATGCACTGAAAGGGTGCAGGCTGTTACTGGAAAATGTTAACACTTCTTCAGAAAAGTCACTTTGTGAATTCCTGTATCTAACTCTGCTCTACAGAAACTGCTTTTCAAAAATCCCTTTGGGGAGAAAAATCTCCACCTATCCTTCCACGTACTGGGACTTAGATCTGCTAAAATGAGTTTAGTATTGGTTTTGTTTTTTTTTTTCCTATAATTGGATGTTTTGTCAGAGACCTGCTACGTGATACATCCTAAGCTTTCTAAACTTCAGTGAAAGACTTTTGTCATTCTTGGTGCACTATGACTCAAGCCCTACCTATACATGTTCTCTAACACAGAGAATTAGAAAAATATGCCAGCAGCACAACAGCAGAGTCACAAATAGAATTAAAGTGATTTATTAAATGTAAATTATTGAACAATGACACAGAGATAGGGTGTCTCAAATGAGTAGAAACAGTATGGACCCAATGCTGGTTATACACAAGGGTGTGCTGGTTTAGAATAGGAAGCCTGTTCTGATTGTTTGTATCCTAGATGCGAAGTTTGATTACCACAGAGGGAACAGGTAGAATGAAAAGACAAGGCATTTTGTCCTGAAACACAATCCACTTTTTATTATTTTCTGTTCTCCCCTACCCCTGCAGTCTGTACTAGCTTTGAAATGGGTAGAGCTGTTGCTAGGTAATCTCCTTTACTCACTTGGTAGCTTCAGTTTCAGCCACACAGAAAAGGGTTTTCATATATCCAACAGCATAAAATTAAAATCTAAGGCATTGTTTAATGACTGCTTCCAGTACAACCCTGTTTCTAGCTATGGGCCCCTTTCCTGGGAGCAACCCAACTACCAGCAGAAGCAAGGCACTTTTGTAGGCTGTAGGTCAACGTGATTTGAGTGGCAGCAGCTGCAAGCCCTCCCTGAGCAATTTTGTCATCTCAGCTGAGCACATCAGGCTCACACACCCTTTCTTCTCCAGGTTGATTCCTCCCCTGCGCTGAGCAGCTGTCTCTGCGGTGAAAGAAGGCAGGGAAGCGATGGAGCCGAAGAGCAAACAAGCCTCCCCCTCCCTCTTTGCTGGGCTCAGCTGGGTCGACTTCCATCGCCCTGGTTCATGTTGTGGCTGCATGAGCAGGATGGATGAACTCAGAGGGAAATGCAGTGGAGGGGCTGCTTGGGTGACCTTAACACATGCCTGGCGTTGCTGCCAAATATCAAAACATGCTCTCAGTTTCTCTTAGATTTGTGATCTACCAAGGATCTGAAGGAAATTTAGGTCAGCTTAGCATGTGAAGCTGAACTAATAAAAGTACACAGCTGACATTATTAATCCAGATCTTGGAACAAACATTTAACTCTTACTTCAATAGAAAAAAAAAAAAAAAGTTTGGGAATTTTATTGCTGTACCTTCTAAGATTTCCAGTGTGGAAAAGAACAAGATAAAGTTAAACGCAGGACAGCTCTCAGATAACCACAGCCAGCAAAGTACGGTTACATCCACCACTGTTTCTGATCTAGCTATGTTCTTTTCCATCTGTTACCAACACCCACTGTCACCATAAAGAAGTGTTTTACCTTTGGGTGGCAAAACCAGACTTACAAAAACTGGCAATTGCTTTCTCTTTTTTTGTGGGGTGTGGGCTACAAAGGGTGGTTCAATTACATCCACCATCTGTTTAATGTTAAATATTACTTTCTTGTACATGAACTACGGCATCCAAAAGCATGATAAATAAACACGTATCTGGTTTCGGCAGTATTAATCACCTCAGAAATAAAGTAATTTCTGTCAAGAAGGACATAGCAGCTGCAGGGCGTAATTTTGAGCCCCCCCAGACCCACCCGGGCAGATCTACAGCAGCACAGGCAATCTAACACCTGACCTATTTATCCTTTCTTCTTTACTTCTAGAGAAACAACCTGGAGCCAGGCTTGCAGATCTCCCTGTGAGATCTCTGGTCCTTTTTCTGCCCTAGGGGCATGCCACTTCTGCAGTGACTCGCAAAAAACCCTGAGAATTCCTTTTCAACGATGCCTAGTACTTGAGGAGGTTTCCAAAATACAACAAGTATTTCAGCCTACTGGCACGCTAGCTGTGCCAACATGATGTATGCACAAAGTATATTTGTTGATTTGTGTTGTTAGAGGCAGTTTAAACCAGCAGTGCTACCTAGAAAAATTACCTACTAACCAAGGACTGCTGGGAATGGGAAAAAAAAAAAAAGCTCAGCTGTGGCATTCCCCAAGAGAAATAATAAGAAATGAAAAGGAATCAGAAGAAAGAATCCTAAGAAATAACATGGTGTAACAGAGGAACGTTTTGATATGACTCCCCTGTGTTTGCATCATCCAGCTGTCCTTTTACAGGAGTAATACCCAATGTTAAAGATACGCTATCTAGCAGGCAGCAGTGACAAGTCATGCTGCTGAAGGTACATTGTGTAACAAGAAGTTGATTGCCTGTGTTCAACCCAGGAAACTTCTGTTTCCAAAGTATTATGCAAATGACTTAAATCAAAGTCTCACTTATAGATTTGTAGAGAAACAAATGAAGTTTTGTCCCAGTCTTCGGGTTTTTTTCTGTTAGTGAAACCTAACTATTTCTGAGACAAAGTGTTCACCCCTATCTCAAAGCACAGCTCATAATCAAGGACAAAGACTATGTGCATATGATTTCACAACCATAAATGCTGATGAATGAATGCTGCAACCAACAATTTCTACAGTGCTACGTAACTTCCAGCAGTCATCAACAAGTTACACAATTTTTCTGGTTTATATTAACACATAAGGGAAACATGTTGCCTGACTCCTACTTTACTGAATGTCCAAATCAGTTGCCTCACTTACAGTTCAGCTAAAGTGTAAGAAACAGACGTTCAGTTGGACTGAAGTCTTTGCAATCATTGCTGATGATAGGTATTTTAATAAAAAGATTGTACATACCTCTTAAGAACTGCCTAGTTGACCATTATTAAAACTTGAATTTTAACAGCTTTTAAGCTTGGCTTTTTACAGCTATCCAAGTAAGTACAGATCAATATTATTTTTTGTTTTAAAATGACATTTTAACACTTATGTAGAATTAGTCCTTTGATTATGACTTGCATTTGTCCACTGACCATCCATCACTGAAAGTAAGGGAAGAATACTCTTGTTAAAAAGGAATTTATTTGCCACACTAAAGTATGTACACATGAATCTTGGTGAACAAATGGGGGGATCTGGCTTGGCATATCCTGTACTCCTAATATTCAAGCCCATCCTTCTTTACCACTGTTCCTTTCCAAGGTTTGTTGCGAGCAATAAATGTAACACATCCTATTAAGTTTCATAACTTCTACATAAATACATACGGCCCTTAGTAAAGTCAGTGAGAGCCCTGTGTGTGTACATGCAGAAAGGAAGGCAGGGAGACCAGAATTCTATTTAGCAGTAGCCTTACTCCAGTATTTACTTAATCTTTCTACAATTAGAAGGGAAAACAACATAGTTTGCTTTGGGGACTTGCACGTATTTTATAAATATTGCATCACCTCTCCGTGTCACGTGGTATTTGGTATTCTATAACCCCATCCTCAAGAGCCAACGTTAAGCAGCAGCTGATTGATTTTCTCTTACCAGATACATCACAGCACACACGGTTATACCAGTATTATTTTGCAAATAGTTTGTTCAGGTTTATTTGCCTTTGTTGGCATATTATTAAAGTAGATCAGGACCGAGTAATAAGACCTAGCTCTCTTCTGTTACAGGTGATTAATTTTCCTGTAATGCCTTCTGCTTACTGTAATAAGTAGAAATCTACTATCTATGCAGTTTCCGAGTTGCCTACTCACGAGGGTTGATTGATAAACAAGAGTGGGTATTCTGGATACAAGAAGCTTTGCAGAAGACAGCAGCAAGGAAGGCACAGCGAAAGCAAGCATAAGGCGATTTACTGAGATTTTAAAGAATAAAGGAATGGGTGACATCAAAAGAGAATAGGTCGGGTAGGCAGCCAGGACTTGCAGATAAACATTTTGAATTTGAGGCAGAATACAAATGAAAAACAAGAAGGGCAGCTGAAAGAGGACATAACTGAGCTAAATAAGAAGGTTGGTGCCTTGGTAGTACAGTAACAACACTGTTGTTGTAAGTACGGTAAGTCATGCAACTGAAGGCAGAAGATAAGCGGGATGAAATGATAACGCTGAGAACTGGTGAGGTCCAGAACAAGGTTTTGCCAGGGGAAATAGAGGACAGCTGGTGGCTGTGGACAATGGTGAATGGGGGGCGGGGGGCGGATGACACTGTTGTAACTTTCCAGTTGCTCTCAGCAGACAAAAAAAAAAGCTGATGACATTGGAGCAGGAGAAATGAAAGGCTTGTAGTTGCACATCTCCTTCTTTAAAGAGGGAAACAAAACCAAACTAGACCATATCGTCGACTATAAATGGCACGCGGGAAGAGTTCTGGAAAATGGAAAATCCCAATGTTGCTCAGTGGTGAGAAACTCCCCTCTCCTTCCAGCTGAGGACACGTCACTGGAAAGTCCCAGCCTGAAAAAAAAAAAAATCCACCGAGTAAACAAATTGCGTATGCAGTCAAAACAGAAAGAGGAACAAAGTCAAATGATACTTCGACTTCAAAGGAGTTTATTTTCAGGTTAGCATTTCCTTGAATGGCAACAGTTCAAGTTCAGACAAGAAAAATCTCGTTAGAGTGAAAATGGCTGGTAAACTTCACTGCCGATATTGGGCTGTATAAAGAAAGCTCATTTATTAAAAAGCTAAGATTTCAACTTGGGGTTTTTTGGATTTTCTGCTACTGAGTGTAGTCAAACAATCCCAGTGACAAACCAGATAGCCAGGATTTATCACATCGCTATAAAATCAAAAATGACTGTCTGGCAAGTTTGTGGATTTTTTTTCCCCCTTCATTTACATCTAGTTCCAGACAAGGAAGCTGTCCTTAACAAAGCGCTTCCTAACAACTCACTGGGCATGGCTCTTTGTCTTACAAGCAAGTTCAATGCTGGGAATTTTTCCAGCACTGTCCATAAAGAAAACAAGGAAAAACCATGGTTGGTCACACCGAGACAAGAAATACAGTGTTGGACAACATTCTAGGATTCTTCCCTCTCTAACTAGCATTCATGAAAATAAAAATATTGACATAAATTATTACCCTTCTCTGAAATAAATCAACTTTCAACAAAGGTACTTCACAGTAATTAATGACAGCAACATTTACTCAAATTCTGGAACCAATTATAGTGACAGCGCTTTCTAGCTGTAATCTAGGAAAATTCAAGACAGTTTTAACTCTGCTTTACTGCTCTCCCTGTTAATGAATGTTGCTGCGTCCTGACCAATGTACACGGCAGTCCAACCCTGTTAGCAAACATCAGATGCCAGTTTTGCAAGTGTTGTGTAGACTGCCCTAGCTCCAACCCTATCAATATTGTAATTAAAATGTAGTATTTTATCATCTTTAATTTCAGGTTCTCTTGAGTCTCATCAGGATTCAGCACTACTGCGAGAGCCATCTCAAGCATGTTATCCTTGACAGCCAATAACTATTATTATTTATGAAATTGCCAAGCTATTCACAGCCTTTCAGATTCAGAAAGAAGATCAATTAGCAGTCTTTGGGGGGGGGATTAAGGGGTTTTTTTTTATTTTGATTTGTTTTCTGCATTGCTCGTAGTGTGTATAAATAGAGGAACTGGAACTGCAGGGAAAGCTTGAAATATTGATTCTTTATCATTTTTCTTGTTACAAGGTAAGGGCATAATACTACTACTGTCATAATGGGGGGCAGGAGGATCTTCTGAGGTGGAAGCTCAGGGCCCAAGTCCATTGATCACGTCTCTACTCCTGGAGCTTCGAACAGCAGAGAATAACGATGACAACAGCTTTCCCCAGGGACTGAGCTGGAGCAGCAAACGTGAAACCCAGCCGAGTTTCAGTTCCTGCATCTGATGCAATAGCTGCATTAAGCTTTCTAAAGGAGATATCTCATGAATCTCCCTCTCTTCCATGTGTGCTCTTACATGCATGGCAGGAGGCTCCAGGCTGTGTTTCCTGCATGGGGACAGGGTGGGGCCAGAAGTGGAGACAATATTCACCCAAAAAAAGGTACTAATTGGACTGTTCATGATTTTTATAGGAATGTTCTTTTCTCAAGGCAATTTCCTAGCAATAAAAGCAGGTCGTGACAGCAACATAAACACAATCTGCTGATATTTTAAAAGGCTTTTTTTCAGGTGTACACACCAGTGTTGATCAGGACGAGGTACCGTGGCATCTGACAGCAAGAACCTGCCTTATGTTGGATGACACCTATTGCAAGAGGCCTCTACCTTAAAGGATTTTCAGTTTCAGCAAACACAGTTTGCTACAAAAGCTGATTCACTAACTCCTCTGGAAAGCTGCTCCTAATTTTGAAGCTTTAAAATTAAGGTTTTTGTCTTCTGGCAGTACAGCCAGGCTATTTGAAACCCTTTCAGAATAGTTGCAACTCTGATGCTAAGAGGCAAGCTCTTGGATTCACCTCACATGCTGTTCCTCATAACTGGTAACTCAGTCAAGACCTTACTCATGGGGTACCACCATAAATCTCAACGTTTCAGCCAAAAGACTTATGTATTTTAGCATCTGGCTGGCAGCAAGACACACAAAACATTGATATTTTTACTTACTGAATATCTGATACAATTAAGTAACACTGAAAAAAAAGCCTTAAAGGT
>NW_009648955.1:5251858-5255142 GCF_000708025.1 Charadrius vociferus
GATGGTCATCCCTGCTTTGGGGGAATTGTTGTATTTTTCAGCTGCGATAAGGTTTTATCTGGTAAAGCTCCTTTAAATAGCATGGGTATGGTATCAGTTCAGAGTTGAGGAATATAACATGAAGCAGGGAAGGAAGAAAAAGCCCTGAATGAAGTAGAACCAACCACACCTTCATCAGAAAAAGGATTTCCATAGTCAGATCCAACAATTGTCCTGAAATAATAATAATAAAAAAAAAAAATCAAACTAACCTAATTCCTAAGAGTAACCTAATTCCTAACCGAGTCACTGGCGGTTATCAGAGCAGGGAAGTCACTCCTGGCACGCAGCTAACTCTGTACGTGGCTTTGCTTAGTGCTCTGCACGTCATTTGTTGGTTTTCTTCTTCGACCTTGCCCGTCTTGTTACAATGAAAAGTTCACTTGGCAGCTGATGAGGAAAGGAAAACAAGACCAATTGCGAAGCTGAGTGACTAAGCAAGAAAATATATGCAAACCCATTTGAAGGTCTTAGAAAACCCAAATACAGATTTACTCTGCTCACTGACTGGTTAAGCAAAAAAAGGCTGAAAGAACCTGAAAGCTTGTTGTAAAGTGCCAGAATTAACACAGAATGTGCACAGGAAAGTCTGGACGGGGATCACAAAGGCAGTACAAAAGTCTCTGGCTGCAGAAGGACCAGGTTCACCGGTGGCTACTGAGATGCATGTAGCTCACGAGCAGTTCACATGGGACTTTAAGGGCCAGGATAGCACCAGAGCTACGCTGACACAGACGCTGGTGTCACCATTCCTGCAGTGATAGAGGTCGGTATGGACCTGGGGGGAAACCACAGCAGCTATGCGACAACATATCAGTATTGACTATGGTAGCATAGAACAGGCTCGCATCGTTTCGGCCATGCCTGCCCCAGGGACAGCAAAGGTACAAGGCAGACACCTGGGAACAAGAGCCACTTCACCAGGCTCGGGGAAGTCTGCCCTTCAAACAAGCTGAAGCTTTCAGACAGATATTAAAAAACAAACCCAAACAATGTAATTACTGCTTCCTTCATGCTTGTAATTCACTAGCCATCCCTTTTTCATCACATGAATGACATCACTGTCAGAAATTACTGCCTGAGGACCTAGACTGAAACCGGCTCTGCAATCACATTACTGGGCCTTTCTGCAGATGCAGGAGCAGAGTTTAAATTAGCTTCCAAATTATTTTACCAAATAAGAAAAGCAGTAATTAAGAAGTGAAACATTTCAACAACAACTAATCACTAACAATTAAAAACAAAAAAGTAATCATTTTATTCTACAGACTTGACAATTTTGGCAGGGAATTAGCATTGAACGTAGGAGACTGCAAATAAAATGCTATCCAAAACCAATAGTGTACTGAAATGAGTATGCTTTAAAGGCTTCACCTTAGCCTGAATGAATAAAGCATAGCTGTACATATGTAGCTATACAAATAAGCTTGCAGGTCTTTCCTGTACACTTCAACAATACTCACAAGTTAAGCAAGATCAAACTTTGGGTTTCACTCCCGAGGTATACAAAACATACTTAGCAAAACTTATCATGCATCTCCATGATAGACAAGTTCAAATTTTCCCAAGAATAACAGCCCAAAACTAGTAAGAGTACAGCTGTTGCTGTGGTGTTACAAAATCTTTAGTGTCTTCTGGGCCCATGGGCAGGGGCAGAAGTTCTTTTTCCTCTGCTAACCTCTGTCAGACCTCTGGTCCCTTTCTGGAACCACAGCTATTCCCCAGAAGACAGTACCACAAGAGCTGTGACCACAAAGAGCACGACCTTGGCACAGCCCGTTTCCAACCTTCTCCCATTGCTAGGGCTGGAAGGCCACACATGAAACGCATCCCTGTGTCGAGGGAAAGACATGGCCACATTGAGAAGCCCAAAATAGACCAGAGACTGATATTATGCAAACCAGGGGGGCATAAAACCAAATTATTTTGTTACAATTCATTATCGACTATATGCAGAAGCACAGTGTATCATGGCATCCACCACTCACTCAGTGTTTTTATTGAGATTATGGTGGGGTAACAGCTCCATCCACGACAAACCTATCTGCTCTTCAACTGAAAGTTACAGGACTTGCGTAGTGTTTCTGGCTACCTTTGCTCCAAGGTTTTTCGGAGCCGCTGCTCACCGAAAGCACCGATACACATACATAAGATCACAGTGATCATTTCTCTGCTGAAATCTTGTTACAAGGATATTTGTGACCTAAATGGATTACTAAGAGCATCATCTAAGAGGCTAGTTGCATAGGAACAATAGCAAGCAGAGAATTCGGCTACTCTCAGGCCTCAGAGGAAATACTTACTGATACAGCAAAATCACTTCTGCATACAGTGATGCATATACAAAAGCTTCGAGTTATACAAATATTCTCCCAAAGTATCCATTTTATGTCATTCATACACCCGTGTAATGTCATCACATATTCATGTGCCTCATCTAACTAAATATTTTCCAAATTGAAAAAAAAAATACCACCAGATCATGTGATCATTTCACAGTGATGCCATTTAAAACTTCTACACTGTGAAAACCGTAGACACTAATAGAGGCAAAGCATATTTTATCTGAAGGCTTTTATTTAGAACTCTGCATATAGATTTGTTCTTATCTGAATCTCAATTATATTCCATGGATTTCGTATTCTTCCCAGAAAGCAAGCGTCTTTGCTATATATATTAAATTTCCTCTTATCTTCTCTTACAACTGTGTTCCTGTAAGAGACAGCAGTGTTCTGCGTGTTTGTTTTTTGGAACGGCAGAAGTGAGAATTACTTGTCAGGCACTAAGTCAACTACAAATAAGCATGTACGCCTGTAAGCATCAAGCAAGTATTCACAGCAATTTCAAATTTGGTTAAAAAAAAATATTAACAGCTGCTTTTAATTAAAATTGGTTAGTTTTTCATAGACCTCAATAAATAGAAAGCATAAGGCATGTGGAATCCAAATTCTTTAATGGAGCTGAAGCTTAAAAGCACCGTCTACCATTTACCCCGCGATTTCAACTAGGACCTTTTTCCTTCATCAGTTGTAAAAGTTTCACTTCCTCCAGACCAAAACCAGCCAAGTGGTCACAGATGTCGGCTGGTCACGTACAGGGGGGCATGCAGAGAGAGGAAGAATGATGGATGTATAGGTGAAGAGCTGACAATGCCATGTGTGGGCCCGGGGGCAAGGCTACCGGCGAGGGAGAGCAGCAGCCCGAGGGCCACCGCAGGCAGCGGCGGGGAGGCCCACCCCCCCGGG
>NW_009648955.1:5257522-5270169 GCF_000708025.1 Charadrius vociferus
GGCGAGCCGTTGTGGTGGTACCGTGCCCGTGCGCTGGCCCGAGGCACCTCCTGAGGAAGAGGGGTCGTGTGTTGAGGTGAATTTTTTGTCTCTGCAGTTCTTGAAGAACAAGATGGGAAAGACTGAGAAGGCTGCTATCCCCTACAGCCAGCCTGTTCACGGTTTACACCTGTGTGAACAACCAAAGATAAACAGACAGAAGAGTAAATGTAACATCCCCCTGACAAAGATCACCTCGGCAAAAAAGATAGAGAACTTTTGGCAAGATTCTGTATCGCCGGAAATAATTCAGAAGCAGGAGAAAAAGCCACTTAAAAACACAGAGAACTTCAGAAACGCCAAGTCTAAGAAACCTATCACCCTAACTGAAGCGAACCAAAAAGAAAATTATGCTGGGGCAAAATTTAGTGACCCACCATCTCCTAGTGTCCTTCCAAAGCCTCCCAGCCACTGGGTGGGTGGCACAGCTGAACCGTCTGACCAAAACAGGGAGTTGATGGCAGTCCATTTGAAAACTCTCCTAAAAGTTCAAGCATAGTTTCCAAGATCTCTTGAGTAATTGGCAAAGAAAACTCCATCCAGGAAACTCAAACATGCCTTGTTGCAACAAAAATTGCAAAAGACTGTCAAGTCTTATAATCACATAAAAAAAAAAAATCCTTGTATTATATTTGAAATGGTTGTGTAAATAGTGTACATCATGTATTATGTGTATATTCTTGTTCATACTTTGAGAGGTACATTTTAGTTTTGTTATGAAAGGATGTATTTTGCACTGCCTGAATGGTAGATGTCTTGTATATAAAATATGGACAATTTTAAGTGTGTGCTTGACACATGAAGACTTGACTTGATTTGCACAAGGTAATGAAAATTTTGAAAGGAGAGTACAGCTTTCTGATTTTAAAGTTCCAGATCAAATGTGAATGTTCTATTCATGCACTACTGACAATAGTTTTACATTCTGTGTCCCAGTCAAGTATAAACGTGGAATTTTCATAAAAATGTGAAGTTTTGCTCTCTGCTCTGGAAACAGTATCTGGAATTCCTGTTCATCTGTTTGTTTTTAAAATTAACTGGAATTAGAGAAAAATTCCAACCCATCAATTTGAGCACTGCTGATTTCTTTAAAGGAAAAAAAAAAAAGAAAAAAAGAGCAGAGCTTTCTGCCAAGAATCCAATTGGTCACTAAAAAATTAAATAAAACAATTTGGCCTCCCCTTAAGCATGTCTCTGTTTTTATTTTGTGTGTGTGTGTCTGTTAATTCAAGTATGTGAACTTACTTGGTTTCCTTCTAGTGCTTCAGTAGGAATATTTTTGTTCCCAGCCTTTAATTATCCAAATAATGAGCTATCAAAACTCTTAATTAAGAATTTTGTGTTGTTAAAAAAATTATCCTTTGTGATACATTGTTTTAGGTTCCTTTTGTTTCTTGGAATTCCAGATTTCAAGAAAGCTGGACAATGACGCATTCAACTTCATGCTGCAATGCTCCTTAACTATTTTCATAGTGATTATTAAACTAGTTGAAACTGAAAAGCAGCAATGACAGAAAGGTGTGGATGGGGCAAGTTAAACATACTTCTCACCAGGTTTGTCCCTTGCTGATGGCTATGCTGGAAATTATATGCCTCTGATCCAAAATTCTTAAGGAGTTGGACTGTAGATTAATCTGACAGGTGTGGTAAGGGCAGAAACATGGATTTGCAGTTATTTTATTAATCTAGTATTTAAATAAGCTGAATAAAGCAGGAAATATGTGAAATTTACGTAGGATAGAAAAGCATTTTTAAGTTTTCAGATCCACTGGAAAAAAAAAGTGTTCTCTGGGCACTAGTGTACTAGGAAGGAAGGAAATGCCAGCAGCAGGGTCCCTGCTGAGGTGGTTCCTTAGCATGAATGGTGTTTGCAGAGATTCAGAGTTGTGCCATGTGCATCATCACTTTGTTCCAGGCATGTGGACTGGCAGTATTTGTTAACGCAGCCCTGAAATGGGATTGGTGAAAAACTAAGGGAGAATTTCTTTGCTTTGTTTATAGAAATTATTCTATTGTTACAGAATTTTTCATTATAATGTTATTTAACAATACATGTTCTAAACTAAGAGTTCATACAAAATTTTTGGTCCACTCTGAAGACTTCCAGATTCACCGTCTTGCAAAATAGACCTGTGTTACTTGATTAATGATGGTACTTGCTCCAGGTAAATGTATGGCTTCAACAGCCCCAGTTGCCGCCTAATCTAAATACTCCATAATTTAGCATGTCCTAGCTTGTCTTCTAAAAACGAACAAAAATCTTCCTTTGTTTAATTCTTTTAATAAACAGTGTTAGGGCAAAGAAGAACGCTAGTGGAATCTCACCAAGGACAACTCAAGTAGACTGTGAGTCCCAGTTTACCATATTTGGTATGTGCTGTATTGATCTACTGTTGTGCTTTTTTTTTTTTCTTCTTTTTTCCTTTTTTCTTTTTCCTAAATCTCATCAGTCACAAAGGAAAATGCCTTGAGCAATTCCCTGTAGCTTTAGGCAGTGGTTAATTTTTTCAGCTGAACTTGTGATGGCCTTGAATCTTGGTAACTAGCTAATTTCCATCAGCCATGTAGGTTGGTGGTGTTTGAAAGAAGGTATCCTTTTTCCCCTCATTATTATCTCCGTTACTATTAGCCTCTTTTCTTCCCTGCTCCTTGGAGCTGACATCAAATTACGTAGTTTGAACGGTAACTCTGATCCTCCACAAAATTTACCGGTGTAACATGCTTCTTTATTTTACCCCAATTTGCCAACAAATCCCTGGGGATTACAAGATTCATTAAACGTTAGTGCTGATAGTTCTCAGCTCCTCAGCCAATTCTTTTAAAGCTGTTGGATGAGGCTTCTGAAGTCTTGAAAATTTAAAACTTTCCATACCTTGTTGGACCATAAAGGTTATCAGGGTAGGATAACAATGTATCCTCTGGTCTTTCCAAACAGTGCAAAAAGAGCTTATTTAGCTTACTTGGCATCAGCATTGCTGGTCCTGTTGTGGTCTGGCAGAAGTGTCGGGGCACTTCACGTTGTCTTAACATCTTTGGGTCAAGTCCCTTCCCTGGCCAATGGGATTATAAAAGTAGGCCTATATGCAATATACACTTCTACAAGATCCCATGAAAAATCAGAACATTGTTATCTCTTAGGGCCATATTCTGCACTTAATTTGGCACTTTCCCACATTTTTTTTTCCTTTATCTTTCTACAGTATTTTCTTACAGGGATTTTCACTTTCCAAGTTTCCTTCACTTTGACAGATTTCTCATCCCAGGTCCCTGAAGGCGAGGCATTGTATTGCATGAACATAATATTGTTTGAGTTTAGAGCCAGTAAATGAAAGAAAAACATTACTGTCATGTTTGGAGGACTCCTTTGCAATAATACAGTTTAAAGTCTTTTGAAGTGAACAGCCTTTAAGGAAGAAAATGAACAAACTTAGTGAATGTGTTGTGATCAGGTGCTCATGTGTCTGCTCTCCAGGAATTAAATAAATTGTTTATTAAATCTTCAGTCAGAGTAAGGAAACTGAACGTACTGCCTTTTGGTTAGATAATGAAAATCTTTTCTGTTCAAAATCTTTAGTGCAATGCTCTGCAGAATTGCAGGGGAATCAACTGTGAGTTAACTACCAGCTTACTTTTAAACAGTTAAATGTCCTGTGCTGATAGTCCTGAAAAATAAGCTTTCATGGAACGCAGAAGTATCTGTTGTTGGGTTTTCATGCATGGCTAAGTTTCGGCCATTAGACGACTTCATTATTACCGCCTGGCTTACTTGTCTACTGAAGGTAAAATGCTTCTGTCTCCTCATGTAACAGGAGCTAGAAATCCCGCGTGCATTTGAACTTGTTACACCAGTATCTCTTCAGAGATGCTGTTGAATTCTTTAGTCTCTGTATGAGGCTTTAACTTTTTCCATAAATTGAATTTTATTTCAGCTGATTAATATTTTATCCAAGTAGTGTCATTTCAAGCAGTTCATGTAATTATTTTCAGAGTATTTTTGAAGCTTTTGCATTATAAAGCATTTGATACCTGCCATGCTTTGGGATTTTTTTCCCAGTTTTGAGATCAAATATGAACCCTATGGATTATATGAAGCCTGGAGATTGTAGATTGGTTTTCATTGTAATTTTGGAAATAAGTTCACCTTTATTTCTGCCTAGAAAGCGTTGACACTTCCATCATGCACTTAAACGCATCCCTTATTTTCTTCTACAACCCCTTGTACTCTTTGAAATTTGGTTTCCCAATGCGTTCTTTAATTTATTTTTTTTTTCATAATATATGCCTGCCTGACTGAACTGTAAGGGGAATTACTTTCTGTTGTAATTTCTAAGGGTCTATGTTACCAATAGGCTGGTCCTTACCCTAAAGAGGCTAGGGTTGTAAAATTTTAACATTTACTGTGAAAAATTGATGCTACCTTGTTGAACAGGAACCACAGTGTTAAATACTTTTGATAGCAGGAAATCTTTAGTTGCTGATTCAATAGAAAAGATTAATGAAGGGAACAGCCATCAATTAAGGAGAAATATGTTATCTAATAAAAGGACTTAACTACTGAAGTTGAGCAGCAGAATGTTATCAGCAATGTAGAGGCGGTGAACTTTTTGCTTTGCATTGAGCGTATAGAAGAATGTTATCAGAGCTACAACAGGAAGGTCAAGAATTCAGCTGAATTTGGAAAAAAAAAATCCTCAGGAATTAATTTGCACAGCAAACTCGTCCTAGCAGAGGTACTTCTTCCCCTGCATAGAAGTCAGCATTCCTCTCTAACTTCTTTTCCCATGAGGTGATAAAAATCTCACTCACTCAACTCCCAGAAAATAGGCCCTTAGATTTTACAAAGCCCTGACTCTGTTGGAAGCGCTGCGTTGGCACTTCTGTTGAACGTTAGTCTGGTGACACGACTACAACCAACCAACACTTACTCATGCTTGTGTGTGGCAGATGCGCTCATTTAGTCCAAGTGGTTATAAACCCTTGTCTTCAGTTTGAGGATTACGCTGGTTATGTGTACTTACGCTGTAGGTTGCCACTGGTGAGCAAACTGGTGTGAGTTCTGTAATTTATACCAGAAAGAGGGAGTATTTTGGGATCAAGGACTCTTCCTGTATTTATAGGACTTACCTAAGTATTTTGTTGTAGTTCAGTATACGCTCTCTATATTTCAAGAAGTGGTGTAATCATCATTGCCATTTTTCCATGCCTATGGTCATGAAGCATACAGTTTTGAGGAGATGGTACTTCTGTGAAATATTTCATTTACTCCTTTAATGAAGCAGTGTGCTTTCATCAGGTGGGTCTATGAACCTTAACTTGCAAATGTCTTTGTAAGTGGTGACGGCAATGGCCATCGAAATACAATTTGCTTTGTTCCCTGAAACAAGACCTAGAGCTACATTAGTATATAGAGTCCTTTCTCCTGTTTTCTCTCATCACCTGAATCTTGGTTCTTTATTGCCTGGGGACATAGCTGCACGAGAAAGAATAATACATAGCTTGAGATCTGCCATTTTCTTATATGTGTATATATAGCACGAGGCTTTTGTCAGCTGCATTCGTAGCATCAGAATATGCAGAAATTGCATGTTGTCCTATTCAGAATATCGATAGGTCATTGTAGGAAATAATGGAGTAGTAAATTGATACACATTGTCTGAATTCTAGGCATTCTTTGCACGCAAGCACCAAAGAAAGTGCTGATACATTTTTGTACTAGGAGCGATAAGGAAAAAATTATTGATGAGACAGGTAGAAAAAAAAACCCTGAAAAACAAGGTCAACTAAGAGATAAGAGAGAAGCAGCATAGATGTCACCATTGAATTATGTGGGAAGGAAAGATACTGCAAGAAAATACTATCTCCCAAGGTATCTGATGTTACTGCAAATCTAGGGAATTTTAATGACTAGATGAAATGCAGTTTGCTCCCAATTATTGACAGACCATCTGGGGAAAGACAGTATCAGCTGGCAGGTCTTCTGACTGATTTTTTCTCTGTCTGATCGGTACCTATTATTCATGACTAGAAATTGCACCTTGGCAGAGCATTCTTAATGGCTAGCGCTGCTTTAGATATCACAAAATGCTGTACAAGTGCTTACTGCTCTCAGGTTTCCACAGGTTTTTAGAAGTGATCAGATGAAGTATGTGCGTGCATGATAGCAGCCTTCATGTTTTGCAGCTGGAAAAACAGGAATAGAGAAGTGAAGTAGCTTGCTTAAGATCACTCAGCAGGCTCTTTGCTAACCCAGGAGGAGAACCACAGTTTCTGGAGCTCCAGCCAGGTTTTTCCTCTGCTAGTATGCGCGGTTGCTGTGTGATCCGCAAGTCTTCTTCATCCCACTGTTTAGTATGTTAAAATGCAATGCATATAATGTTCTGCTCTGAAATGTTTGGCATTTGTAGGCATTGATATGGCTGGTGAGATAAATTGGGCTGCATTTAGGGGTTGTGTTTTGCAGTTTTATTGCCTGATAGCTTTAGTAATTTGCACATGAAAACTCACTGTTCTGCTTTTCTCCACCCCTGCTTTTCACACTTTGACACAATATATAATCTATACACACCACTGTCACTTACATCTCATCCTCTCTATCCTCTCCCCACAGCCAGCAGCAGAAAAGCTGATGATAAGTCAAAAGTTTCTGCTTGTTGGCTGCTGCTCTCCACTGCAGCTGGCTGAGAGGTCACAGGCGTGCACAGTATTCTCATAGTTTCTTGAGTTTACATTTGCTTTATCTTCAGGCTCTCATTAGACCCTGGAAGACAGAGGCCCAGTCTTTCCCAGGAGAGAAGATCTTCTTACAGTAAGACAGAAGGTGAAGTTTATGAGCGACCCAGTCTCTTCTCTACCACCAGCCAGTCCTTCTTAAGACCTTGAGCCTTCCCATCACCTCCCCCAACTATCTGTTTTCTTTACTCTTGTCCTGGTTTGAGCGACACAGGACTAATTTATCTTCTAATACTTGGGAAGACTGTACTTTTAGAAGACTCCAGTGTCTGAATTTGTGAAAATATTTACTTTACAGCCAGCTATGGTGTGTGGGTCTCAAGGTCTCAGTGTTTTCGAGCTCGCCAGGTGTGGGGATGAGGAGGAGTGAGACCCGGGCACTTGACACAAGCTGACCAACAAGATTATTTCACACTATCAATGTCACATTCACTATAAATTAGAAAGTTTGCTGTGAAGTTCTCTCGCTCTCTGGATGACTGCCGTCCTGAGAACTTCGTGCCCTGGTGCCGGACTCCTGAGGCCTTCCCCCCACCCCGAAGGCGTAGCGCTCGCAGTGTCCAACATTTACTGTCCACTGCTGGGAGTGCACAGCTTCCTACTGATATAATTGGCTGAGTATAATCTTTGCATAGTCTGTATTGGTGTGGGGGTCAATATCAGTTCTTTAGTGCTGTTAATGTTAATTATCTAATCTTATTCTATTAAATCTGTTTATACTTCAGCTCCCGGGTTTCCTTGCTTTTCCCTGATTCCCCTTTCCCAGGTGGGGAGGGGTCATTGGGTGACAGAATGATTGTCTAAATGACAACATATTGTTACGGGTTTCTCAAACCATAACACTCTTCACTGCAGCTGTGAGTTTCTCTTTTCTTGTATTTCGCCCTAAACACACTTCATCATTCTCAGTTTCCCTCACTTCCCCACAAGTGTTCATACATGTAATTATTTTTTTTTTGCCTGAAAAATCAATTTGAGTATGCCACATTTATCAGCTGTGTTCAGGGTACATTTCCTGCAAAAGAGAACTTTTTTTTTTTTTCCTAAAGGACAGCTAGATTTTTTACAACATGCAGTAATTCTCTTGAGATTTCTCCTGTCAACATGGTATGAATTGACCTGGCAAGCATGTAGCATAGCCTCAGTAACCATAACACGCCCCACTTGATATCCTGGAGGACTAGAAATGACTCTGATGAGTTGGTCCACACAGATACCATGGAATTCATCTGCCAAACATAACTCAAAACCCCCAAACAATTCGAGTTTAAGGATTGTTTCCTCAGAGATCAGGAAGTCTGAGAGGTCTGACCTGGACTGGTTGCTGGCAGGAGGACATGCCAGGAAGATAAAAATTAAGTCTGCAGCTCTGAGACTCGTGAACTGAGGCATTTTATCTAATTTGCCAGGCCAGGTCTACTGTTTGAGAGCCTGTCACAAGTACAGCCTGCTTGCTGCGTGTGTCCAAAACTCTTCTCAGCCTCCTGGTTGTAAGACGGTGCCTTTCTCCATGTTCATTGATAGTTCAGGGGTTAGCTATAGGTTTCTGACCTGTTTATGTCCTAGGCAATTTAAGGTAAGAGTTTACACTGCTCCTTTAAGAGGGTCTTGTGGTTTATATTCCTTTTTTAATTCATTACCAGATACCAGATTGGTTCAGTACCTACAAGGCCTGCTTTCCCTCAGGTACTGTGGCAGAGTTAGTAAGTGCCTTCCCCAAAGCACTGTCATATATTTTAGGACAAAAAGAAAAAAGTATTATACATGCTACATATGCACCAAGGATACCATTTACGGTCTTCAGCATCTACAGATCCCAAAGCCTGTGAGGTCTTTTCACGTCTGCAGGGTGATGCTCACTACCACTTGTATAATTTTCCTTGCTTCCTTTCTCAGCCTCCTTCACCAGTTCAAGGATGAGGGACTTCCCTTTTCAGGGAGGGGTTCCCTAAATTTACTTACCCATATAGCAGCTTAGTTAATTACCCATCCACCTTCCCATAAAGTAGATCACAGGTAAGATTCTCTTTGCTTTAATATGTATCTACATCTTATGTCATATGTTGGCAAAATAATGTTTAGTCTCCAAGACAGCTATCACAGCTGCCTTCCAAGGCAGAAGGTTCAGACCCTTTCAAGACAGACCCCAATATATACTCAGGACAGGGGAGATGAATGCATCTAAAAGCCGGACACAGGTGAGAGAAAAGTGGAAAGCCGTTTACTCTCCATACCCTGGGCCCTAAAAATGCTGCTTCCAGTGCCCCCATCCCTTTGTTATATTCCTCCTGACCTGCCACCTATTTCTTTGGCTTTCCCTCATAGTCCCCCATCCATAGTCCTCATTTATGCCATATTATAGCCCTTCTTCCCTCACTGAAGGGAACTGTTCTCTCATAATGCCTTGTTATTATGCTGCTCTTCTACCACACATATATCTATATGAATTTGATTAATTTCAAAATTATTTCCAATGTCCTTTGAGCTCTTGTGCTGAAACGACATTTTCTCTGCATAAATGAAAACAAATATCCCAAAGACATAGAAGCTGCAGAGCTTTCTTCTATTTTGGCCAAGGGTAAAATTTCAAATTTATAGTAATCGAGATCAAAATCAACACCAGCTATATGACTTCTTGCTGCATTTAAGTTGACTTCCATAAAGAAAAAAGGGAAACACAGGTGCTACTACTTTGCCCACACAGGTAAGTGTGCTCAACTGACTATGCCTATGCAGAATTACACTCCTATTTTCAAGACTTTTCATTTTAACTCTTTATTTTTCAATAAAAAATTTTTATTTCTTCTATTTTTCTTTATTTTTCTGACCACCATGCTGTTTGGGATAAATGGCGAAGCTCTGGAGAGCCACAGCTGGGTACACAATAATGAACAAGTAACGTATTAGTTGAAATTTCTGCCTTTAGGAAGTGTTGGGGTGAAGGGAGGGGTCAGGTGAGAACCCCCAGTTCTGGTGACCCCCTCCATCTGGATCACGTAGTCACCATCCTCTGTAGTCTTGTGAAATGTGCCAGATTCAATGGCAATGTCAGCGTATTTCAGAGCATTCAGAGAAGGCAGACTCCCAACAAAAAGGCGTTTTCCCTTCACTGCCCCAGAAGTAGCACCCAGTGAGAGTGGGTGCACACCTAAATATCCCTGAGATGAAACAGAAGCTTGTGTACAGGCCAGCCAGCCTGTTTTTATTCCTTCCCCCTGTGGCAACACTGAAGACTTCACCTGTATTGCTATTATAACTGATTACTTGCATACTTCCAAACTGTCGCTTTTTTATATAATTTTTACCACAAACGCACCCTACTTTTCAAATACTGCGGGAACACAACGTGAAGATGTGGCAGGGGTAGTAAGAGTAATCTTGACCCAATCTTGCAGTCTTGATCCAAATTCCATCTTAGTCACAATTTTCTCAGGAAGAGCTTTGCTTACTTTGAACATTACTGAGATGGTTGTGTGGGTTGAGCCCTCAGGACGGTGAAGGACAGTGCTTTCCCTCTGGGCAGAGGTATGATACTGAAGAAGGTGAAGGAGCAGAAAGCCAATACATGATGACCAAAGGAAGGAGCTATTTGCTCGCTTAGAAACCTTACTCCATATTGTCTTCTTCAGTTATAGCCAGCCAGCCCTCCTGACCTCACCTTTTAAGGACCTCTATCCAGTCTCCACCCTTCCTTAATTTCCTACTCCCAAGTCCCTTTCTTGCCAGAAATGCAAGGAACAGGTTTTACACACCCAGTAGAGCACATTCAGTCACTTTTTGGTTCACTTCCAGAGAACTCTGACACCACATAGACAAAGAAATTATAAGGAAAGAAAAGAATTAAGAGAGAAAAAGTTAAAAATCTACATCGCTACTAATATAAAAGATGAAACTTGTCATGTGCGTGTGCGATACAGAACATGGGTACGTTTGCTTTAACAGATGAAGTTACTGTGGCAGGCATCTTTAAAGCATATATAGCTTGAAGTATGCCTATGCACATAGCTTAAAGTAAAGGCCCAAGTAAGTGAGTAGTAGGGAAATTCCAGTGCCAGGGCCTCGTAGGGAATAGACTGAGTTCCCTCTAGTGGCTCGCTTTAGCATTTTGCAGGGGTGGCCCCGAAAGGACCCGTTTGGGAGCAGCAGCCCATCACTCCTCCTTACAGTACAGCCTTGCCCACAACCCAGGCTTGCATTAGGTAGCTGGAGGGTATAATCACAGAGTAATTCCTGGCGAGGGCCTAATTGCAAGTTAATTTCAAGTTAGTTATGTAAACAGATTAAATCAATCCTTCCCTGTATTTATTTTTCATTAGTTCACATGCAGACGCAACCGCCCTTAAAAATTCCCTATTTGCTTTACTCTCCTGCTTCATTGAGTTGATGTCCACTGGTAATACCCTCTGCTGCTAATACCTGCATTAGGCAGAGGCTTTGTGAGACCCCGGTGAGTCAGAATAATCGTCGGGATGTCGTCAGGCAGGTTTGGGGAAAGGCTTTGCAGACGAAAACCACAGCTGGCAGCAGCTGGATCTGTATTTGTGGCTCAGTGCAATACACTTATTTTAAGTGAACATCAGGTGGTAATTTATTAGGTTAAAATATTCTTCAGTTATTCTCGTACTGTTGCGTTAGAAGACTGAAAAGATAGCAATCGAGAAAGAGGAAAACCAAAAAAAGTTAATGGTTTTGGTTTTCTTCACCTCGTGTTTTACCAAAAAAGGCAGCTGGAAGATTAAGACAAAATGGATTTGGCAGGAAGCCTCCATTTCCAAAAGCAAACATCCGGTGCACTTTTGGCAGATAGTGTATTTTGTAAAAAACAAACTTATGACATATTAATTACTGTGTCCCTGGGGTTTTAAAAATATAGAAGAACATATTTCCTCTTGTGAACTTATGAACTTTGGAGGAAATTGCAATAACTAGGAGTAAAACTGTATGCTGTTGCTCTCTATCCTGTGTTTTTATTGTAGGACACACAGTGTAGAATATGCCATAAACAGAGGGCCTAAAAGTTACACACCTATGTCTAACCTCAGCCTCAAATTAACAGTCAGCAAACAGAAAGGGGCGCATTCATTTCTGGCAACTATTTTTACAGGTTTGGAGGAGATTATAAATAGTTCTGTTTCTCAGAATTTCACCAGATTTTCTAAGCTGGAACCTGTAATTGTCAGTGCTAACCTACTCACAGCATAGAGATAGGTACCAGGTCATTTATCTCTGAAGAAATCTCCTCTAAGCTCTTAGAGAGTGGTATAAAATCTGGTGCTTTTTCATCTCTCCTTCAAACTCTTCTTTTCAAAAAAAATTTGTAATAAATTTGGTTATTTATGGTATTTATAAATTGCAAATAAATTGCAATATTTTTCAGGCCTGCTGGATTTTAGTTTCAGTGATATTTTGTAGCAGGTACCATAGACCATGGTTTTAAAAAAAATTGGCTCCTACATGAATGTACAGGCAACCTATATGGCATAAAGAAAGCCTTGAGTTGACTGGCAAAACTATTTAAGAAAAAAGAACAAGTCCTTTCAAAGTCCCCTTTTTATTAAAAGCATCCTAATTGGTGAAATCCTAATTGCTATTTTTAGCATACCATCTCACTCTAGATGAAGTTAGACCTAACCAAATTCTATTCTTGGACTGTGCCGGTGCTGTATAATCAACACCATCTTGATCAACACATTTCAGTTAAAAGCCATACGTTATCACACCCGAAAATCCTCCTTTACAGAGAATAAACCAAAAAAATTAACAGCTTATCAAAATGTCCTTAATAATTTTAACTGGAGTCCAATATTCCTCATTATCCCCCCAAGATAATTATCCTGTTGATCAAAACCCAAGTAAGGTTAAGTATAAAATCAGCTACT
>NW_009648955.1:5270180-5285908 GCF_000708025.1 Charadrius vociferus
CTTTCAAAATACTGTTACAATATAATGAAGACATCATTCAGCAATATGTAGAAGTGATGTGTTCAGACACATGCAAGGTTTCATTACAGCAAAATATGGCTTTATATGCATAAATACACTTTTTAGTTAATTTTGACTTTTTAAATAGAGTTTTTATACAAGATGCCAGACAGATACAGTGTCTGGTTTACCTGTACGTCACCTTTCACTGTGCTTAACACAGGCTTTTTAACAATATCCTGTGAAACCAGCCTGACTGTTCATCTAACCGGGATGAGGTAACTGAAGTTCAGAGCATGGATCACATTTCAGACTTACTCAGCCTGGCTATTTTTTGGAATTGGCAAAGCTTTTGGCAGGTTTTGCGAGACTCGACAGTTTAGCCTCAGCTCTGTTCTGGATGCACTTGTGACTGCTTCAATGTCACAGGCACTTAAACGTCACCTAGATACGGAAAAATGGGAACTGAGGTCCTCCTTGTATTCTGCTTCCTCACATGAACAGTCATTCTGATTTAACAGAGTTTTTGTAGCATCACTGTTTCTCCCCAAATTTTCTTCTGCTAGTGGAAAGACTTAAGCGTAAGCCCAAATTTAGAGTTCTGAGAAGAGGACATCCCCTTCAAACGAAATACCAAATATTAGTGAAATTCTTCATTGTGTTCATTTCAAGACAGCGAATGGGTTATCATAAGGTAATTAAGTCTCAAAGAACTTTACAATCTGTTATGTTCTATACTCCCGAGAAATATAACCACTTCAAATAGGTGTCAATCATATTCAAATGCCAGTCAACAGCCAGTTTCATGACAGAAACTCTGAGAGCGGGAGCATAAGAGTGAATCTGGATGTTGTAATGTTTCTGTATATCATACTTTAGTTTGAATGTCAGTGTTTCTCTGGGGAGATGAGGATGGAGGTCTCAGCACTGAAGATATTAATTTTGTTCCTGAACTGGAAGACCTTCATTGGGAGCTTGACCTTGATTTTTCCACATATTTTGACCTTTCCCTTAGTGACTCGGACTATGAATTTGCCCTCGATCACCATATTGATCTGCAACATCTTGGAAGTGACCTGGAGTGGAACTGAGACTGGCTGTGAGAGTGTCATCTATACTTTGATGGGCAAAACAGACTCAGTATTATTACAGCACTTCTTCAATAAAACAACAGTATTTTTATTGCAGAAATTACATCTTAGGCATGCATCCTTGAGTTATCTTGTCAATTCTCCAAACAGTGTTCATATCTATTGCTTTCCATTTTGAAATCCATTGAAGTTTTTTAAGTAGCTTGGCCTCATCGCTATGTACCACACAATACCATTTTTCATATCTAACAATAGTTTCTTTGCATTCAAATTTCTGCAGTCTGACAACTCTGGATTTGTGCTACAAAATTAGTCACGTGAGGGATAAAAAATATTCCTGTGAGTCAAGTGATATCATCAGAGGAATAAATATAAGAAAACATTTAAAAGACTGCATTACCCCTACAATCTCCTCAGAATAAATTAGGTACTGACATACTTTTTTTGAATCTAGGCCTTTGTGCAAAATAATTTTGTAAGACCTTTTTTACATCCTGCATGCAAACTGACTATTTGTGTATGAGCACAGAATCTGCAGGAGAAAAAAGCAAAGGAGATCTGTAACAAACGAAAATTTAGGGCTGACTTAGCAATGAAGCTAAATAAAGCTTCATTAATGATTTAATCCTTCATAATACTGAATGAGATAAAGTGCCCCTCACCCTGGGACGTCTACTACATGTCCAGATGGGTGTCCTGCAGTGCCCAGGAGAGGGCATTCAAAGCACTGGGAGAGGTATTTGGGAAAGAAAGCAAGTGCAAAAATGCACACCATATGCAATCAGTCTCAGAAAATGTCACCATAAGGTCTAAGGCCTGGCTCTATGGACACTACTACACATGCTTATTTTTTCTGTTAGTGAGTGTACTTGCTGATGTGACGGTTCGTAGCAAAACTAAGCACACACTGAGCGTGTCTTGATGCTCAGGGCCTTAACAAAGGTCCGTGTTTGCATGTTAACCTTGGAGTTACTAATAATTTTTCCATAAACGGTATCATCATTTTCATTCCCCTCATCTATAGTTTGCATCCCACAAACGTCACGAAGGAGACAAACGTGATGAGTAGTGGGCAACCCATGGACTAGGGCAAGACCTGCCCTGTGAGAAGGGCGTGTTGTTCCTCCACCATCACCTCAACGTGGTACACACTCATGCAAAGGACTGTTCGTGCAGTCTTTCAGGGTGGGAAGAAACACGTTGTGTGCTGCAGGCCATCTATTTGTGAAGTCTTCACTGTCTCTGCCCCTCCCCAGCCAAGGAGGTGGCATCAGTGCTGCTACGGTGGGTGGGCAGTGAGGATTTGCGCCTGCTTGATGGGAAGGTCTGTGCACAGCCCGACGTGGCTGCAGTGCCAGTCTGGCTCCCTGGGGACTCCAGCGGCCGTAGCCAATGGTCTGTAGTAAGTGAAGGAGCAGAAAGAGATGTCACAAATGTTGTAGGAAAAGAGACATATTTTGAGGATGTCTATGAGTTACCCGAGGAAATAATTTCTTCTTCTCCCTCAAGGCAGGCGTGTGGTTCCAAATTGGGATATCAGAAATGTTTTTTGTGTAAGCTGAATACCAGAGCCACGGGGAGAGCTGCAGGTCTATCCACTCACCTCAATCCACACTGTTTGGAGGTTTGGATATTGTCTTTGGCACTCCAGAAAAATCGCTTTGCTAAAGGTTGCTGTATTAAAGTCTAATGCAAACAGTAGTTCCCAATAGCTGGCCATAAGGTAATTCAGGCTGAAAGGGACCTCAGGAGTCCTCTGGTTCATCCTCCTGCTCACAGCAGGGTCAGCTACAGGGTCAGACCAGGTTACTCAGGACCAATTCTTGTTGTCTGAAATGGAGCCTGGCAGAGGGTTGGATCATTGAGTGCCTTTAACCTCTTCCTGTCATACAGGATTCTCCCTGTCAGGGAGTTTAAATATAGCTCCATAACGCTAACAATCTGGAAAGGCTTTGACTTCAATCTGTCCCTGTTTTCTGCACGTTGAGTTAAAAGGTCTGAAAGCTATAAAATGTTTGAGTTAAAAGGTCTGAAAGCTATAAAATGTTTAAGAATGAGTAGGAGTGATTAAAAATCATGATGGATCTTGTGTAAAGCGTTTTAATTGTGCAAGTCTCATCTAAAAACAAATGGATATTTAGCCTACTGTCCCTCAAGAGGGTTTGCCCCAGATTGGGGCATACGTAGCCAAGCACATACACTGTACTCATAACCAAATTGAAGGTTTATATGGTTGTAAATTGTAGAAAATTGAACAGATGAGGAAAACTAAATGATCCATACTGGATAATGAATTAGTTATATTGTTCTACAAACAGGGTACTCAGCAGGCTTAAGAGAACTCGTTCTGCTCACCAGGTGGCAAATAGCAGTTTTGCATTAGCTGTCCATAAAATCAAGTGAATACATGCTAGTACCATGAGTTTCACAACCACGTTACTCAACAAGCAGAGGTCAGTAAAGTACCTGACCTCTCCGTACATTGTGTATCACAGTATTAAATTTTATTCAAGTTTAATTTTCCCTTGTATTTTTGGAAGGATTTATGTGCCCTTTGTTTAAGGGAAGTTCTGGAAAAGGCCAGATACAATAGTGAAAATAGGTGGAAATTACAAAAATAGCTGGTGAGGAGTGAGGACACTTGGTGTTATAGGAATAACACAATTTAGAGATTTTCCCATTGAAATTAGCAGTAGTACAAATAAATAGTATATACCTTAAAGCTACTATAAGAGGAGAGTGGAAAAA
Organism: Charadrius vociferus; assembly: GCF_000708025.1. Classification (NCBI taxonomy): domain Eukaryota; kingdom Metazoa; phylum Chordata; class Aves; order Charadriiformes; family Charadriidae; genus Charadrius; species Charadrius vociferus. Next base: position 5,274,020 of record NW_009648955.1, read on the forward strand.
TCTGATAATTACTTTTACGTCTGTGGTGCTTTTTGAAAGTACTGGACTATATTTTTCTTTGGAGGGTGAAGTCATTTTTTCTTAAGCATCTATTAAAAGTAAAAGTGATACTGTAGAAACAATACCCAGCCTGACTCCAGAAAAGACATTGCTAGGGTTGGAAATCTAATTTTGCTCTTTCAGCTCACTCAAACCTTGGCGTTTCTGCCAATCTGCGAAGTAATCACGCTAGAGAGTCTTATGATAGAGGCACATGCTCCTGGGGAACCCAGATTAATATTACCAGCACATACTGAGTAGGTTACAGGACAGCCAACACATACTAATGATGCCTGGGCTGCAAAGTCAGCTGGCAGCCTCAAGACACCCCATTGTCAGTCCCCTGCGCTCCGCAGTCGCTGCAGCTTCCCAGTACCAGCACAGGCTCTCCTTGCCAGAGCAACTTTAGCCTCTCTTTTTTTATTATTATTTATTTATTCCAAAGTAGGTCACTCTGTGCCATCTTTTGACACTTAGAAGCCACAGAAGTTTCCGTATTCCCTATGGTATCCTGCCGTTTAACATATATTTTTAATACCCTCTTGCGCTACCTGGCTGTTGTATATACCGAGAGAACTAATCACAAGAGCTCATTCAATAAAATAACGTTTTTAGCAACTCAGTGCAGGTCTTGGAGTTATATACTAGAGGTGAGTATAACCGAGTGAGGAAGGAATGCAGCAAGAAGGGCCTGGATGTTTTGCTGATGGTGAATCCTGGGCAACACTGCTTTCAGCAAAGAGGAGATCGTGTCTGTCTACTTTCTGTTTCTCCAGTAGCTTTGTTAAAAGCTTACGGAAGCAATCAGTCCCGGATGGGTATATACTGGGTCTTGTCAGGCTCCAGTGAAATTTGCTTTTCTTGTTTTCCAGCGGTGAGCATGTGAAATAAAGAGCACTTCACGTCCACGGTTGTGTCTCTAACTTCCTTCCACAGTACCCTCCCGTGTACCTGTTCAGGATGGATTACCCCCACGCTGCAAGGATGAATTTTTTTCTAATAGCACTCTTGATTTAAAGTGATGACATTCAAGTTATCCACAGGTAGATTTCTGAAAAGGCGCCTCTCAGCATGGGTGAGTAGGGGATGCATCACTGCTGTCACAGATGAGTCCTAACAAGTGCCTTTAGTATGTGATACAGTAAGCAGCATTGATGAGGAGAGGGGAGGTCACGTGCATGTGATACAAAACATACATAAAACATACTACAGAGCACACAAATACTGGTTGGTGCATGAACATTGTGCATGAGAATGTAGGAGATGAACTTTTTAATTTTAGGAACCAGCCCTGACCACCTTGCTACTAACTGGGGGCTGTTTGAGGTATAGCCATATAGCCACCTCTGTCTCCTGTTTCATGAAAAGATTTGGGACAGTAGAAGGAGAGACAGATCTCTATAAAGTATAAATGCACAGAACAATTCTGAGGTTTATAATAAACTATGGAAAGGTAATAAGGCTATGAAATACCTGAATAAACTACAACTGAGGGTCTCCATGATGTGCTTAAATACAAAAGGAATGGCTTAAGTCCAGGCAACGATGAGCAGGCTGGGGTAATTAAAGATCAAGCTCTCTTGGACTAGAAACAACTAGAACGCATTACCTACGTTTGCCAGATGTCATTGGGCAAGGCGTGACTTCACCTCATTTTAACCATTAGTTGAAACCAAAATGGATTGGACTAGTGTGTTCAGTAATACAGTTTGACCACAACTGTTTGCAATTTCCAGTACTTTTTTACAGGTCTCTGGATATACTGGATGTCCTAGTTTCCTCGGATTTTAAAAATATAAAAACATACTTGTTTCATTTCACAGTGATGTATATGACTGTACATGTTCAAATGACACAAAAACTCTGGCAAAGTTCTGCACGTGTGTGACATTGACCTGAAAAAATCCAACTGCACTCTCATGAGTTATTCATATGCACAAGGTCAGCAAAGAGCTTTTTTATTTATCTGGTTATTTTTTCCAGAAAACTGATATAAACTCAAAGAAATCTACAAATTCACTTTACCGTAAACCTCTTCTTGTCAGCAGTAAGCCCAGGAGTGTATGTGGTGAGTGCAAACATATTCTGTAAGTGTTTATTTAAGTTTGTGATATCACATAAATTAAATACAGATTAAAAAAAATAATTGTGTGTTATAATAGCTATTACCAGCATGTTATTGCTTTGTATATTCCCACTGTGAATAGATAAAGTATGGTTTTGCAAGTATTTATTTTGAAATTAATACCTTAAGCAAATAATCATTATTAATGAACACCCATAAGGTTTCTTGTGTTCATATTTGCATGACTGGTACAAATCTGTTCAGAACAGGAGCAAAAATAATGAGTCTTTTTAATGTAATTTCCTAAGGTATTATGGAAAATGTCAACACTTAATTCAAGTGTATTTATGGTTATGCAATGTATCATACTTCAGATTTAAAAAATTAATAACAAAAAAGCTTTGGGGGTAAAGAGATTTGCAATTAGACACAGTAAGCTGCTCGTTTGCTGTCTCAATAGCTCCTCAGTACCACTAAATCCACAATAAAGTACTTAATAGTAATTTGTGATGCTTTAAAGAAGTAATCCATTTAAAATTTCTGTGGATTGTAAAAATATCACAATTTTGCTGTCTATCTGTAAAATAGTGTACTCATATGAAACAAGCTAGAGGCTTTCACATATAATAAAATATAAAAATCTCCATCTATATTTAAATGGAAATTAAAAAAATAGAAAATGGAATATTGAATTGTTTGTGTTGAGTGGTCATCTTCTGTCTGTTTAACCCACAAATAAATACTGTCTATGAACAAACAGCTGTAATGCTTTAAAGAGTCAACGGATTGAAAATAAATATCTGTAAGAGCTGCAAAATACTGTTTTCCTCCAAGGGACTAAAAGAACTGGGGCCTGACTGCGGTTCTGTTTGAATCAGTAGCAGAATTAAATTTTATTTCCAACAACATATGATGTCACTGTAAATAACTAGTGGCATATATATGTTAGTAAGGGAACATTTTAACATCAGGGAAGATCAGACTTTTTTCATTACTTTGAAAAGTTTAGCACAGGCTATATTTCATTTTTTACATACACTTGCATTGTCATAAATATGAAAAATTTTATCAACCATTTTTAAAATTGACTGAGGAGAGCAGCAATTAAATGTGTGGAGGTTTGCGTACCAGTTTTTCACTTTCTCTTTAGCTGTATAAAGATTTAGCAGGGAAAAAGACTCAGCCTCGTGAATATAGAGATGGATTAATTGTCTCTTGTGCAGATAGCGGGGGGATGTTAATGATGATGTGCACAGTGCCTGCAGTTTCTGACCACGATATGCCTGCCTGTTTTCAGCGCGGTTGTTTACTGTGCTGTCCACAACACGCATGGTCCGTGAGTCAGCCAGTGAACCTACAGCAGGAAAGCCACCAGTAACCACTGACGTGCATGCTCCCGTCCTTCCTGAGGGTGAGGAAGTTCGTTCCTCAGGCTGTAGGATTTGGCAGCAATAGAGGCTTAAGATTTGCACCTTACGATCACTTTTCCCCTTCCCCCCTGTTTGTGTTTAAAGCTAAAGTATGTCATGCTACGAAACAAATCACTGAATTTACCCAATTTTAAATAAGCAAAATGTGCCTTTTAGAGGGAAACAGGAACTAGACATCTAGGACAAAATCAAATAACAAAGCCATTAACATAACAAATAAATGCTCATAGCGTCAGTAATGGAGCTGGTTTAGCATCTAGTGTCTTGATGGGACATCTATGTGATGAGGCCGTTTTCATCACAAATCTCTTCAAGCTGGGGTAGCATTATGACAGTAATGATGCTGCTATTACAGAAAGGATACAAATGTAACCTTTGACCTACAGTACAATGTGAAATACATGACCATATTATAGGTTAAAATAGATACGTAAATTTAATGGTGTTGGAAATAAAAGGGCATATTTGAGACAAGATTTTTTTATTGGACAAGCGGGAGGGGTTCAAGGCATTTTTCTCTAAGGTAAGATCTCTCATATTTGACGCTTTTCTTGCTGTTACAAAGCTAAAGAAGTTTGAACATAGAGGAGAGAGCAAGCAGTAAGTTAGTGTTGTGTCTTAAGAGCATTGGATATCAGTAACACCAGAGATTGAATTCTCTGTTTACGTTCTGCTGTGCAAACTTCAAGGAGCCCCATAATAGCTGATAAGTTTCATGTAACTCTTCAAAGACCCAAACCAAAGAAAGAAATGAGAGTTTATCTAGCCCTGTCTTTTAGCTACCTGCCCTAATTGGCAATACTTAACTCAGGCAATTTTTGAACTCTTCTTGCAGTTAACGAGTATTTCTTGTTAAAAAATCACACCCCAGATCAGCAAAAATACAGTATACAACTAAGCCCTCACTGCATTCTTGGAGCTTTCAGAGTGCAAATGAAAATCTGCAGCGGGTACGAGAGCACTGGTTTGTTAAACCTGTCTAAAGCCAGTAAAGCTTATACCAGTCTCTCTGGCTAATGGTGCATGAGAGTGATTGTTTTGAAAACAACTGTGTTGGTTTAAAATATTACTGCCCCTCTCCCAGAGGACACCACCCACAAAACAGAGTCAGCAGACTGAAAACACAGATAATTCTCAGCTGCTTCAGGATAAAGCTCAGTGTTTAAAGCATAAAATGCCAGGGGAGGTGGGGGCAGCTTGAGTTAAGCTCTTGGACTTTGCACTGAAACAGCTCAGAGACACTGGTGTCTCATTCTGCCACCAGAGCTGGGGCAGGCATCTTTGGCAGGTACAAAGAGCTGGGGGCAGTGGTGTCTCAAATAGCCACAGCTGCCTTCTCACTGCACATGTCTGAGCTCTAAGCACGGCTTTTACCTTGCCCTTTGGGGTACAGGTTCACAGCATTTGGACACACGGTGAGGTCTTAACCACTTAAGTCAAATAGCTAATACACAGGTGACTGGAAAGGGAGACGAAAAAGGTCTTGAGGAATAAACATGCTGTGAGGAACTTCAGATTTAGTTCCAAGTTATGTCCATGATGTAACCAAATCTGAGGGGAGCATTAAGCTCATATTTTCTGACTCAGCCCTCTCTGGACAACGCAATTTTTAACACACTATGATTAACTCTTAAGTGATGGGAATAACATGAATACTGGGACAAGGCTTTGTTTTTCTGAATCCCCCTATCCTGCATTTCTTTTACCTTGATAAGAAATGTGTAAGACGTAGTGACATCCTTGATCCATTAATGGTTAAATAAAACAACATGCTTCAGTGACTTAAGCCATTTCTCTTCCTGAGGTCTTTAAAATTCTTCTGCTCTATGGTGATATTGATGTTGTGATCTGACCAAAGAAGCCCTTAACACACTTTCTTTTTAAACATACAATCCACTTTCGTAGCATTGTATGTCTTGACAGGTACTTCCTAATATAAAGCTGTTTGTAAACCAGACTGGAATGTTATTTTAGGCAAGTCAGTGTATGGCTCCTACACATAGCAACAGCCTGCTTTAGTTTATAATACTCAGTGTGCTATTGTTTTTAAAGCTTTGGATTTTGGCCTGAAATCCAGGCCACCCTGAATTTAACAGTGAAACTTTCACCGAGTTCAGTCTGATCTGGATTTCAACCTAAATGCTTAATGTTGCTAATGTGGGATGTGGTAAACTTGATCATCAAGTTTTTTATGGCCACAACAGATGTTCCTTCTTTTAGACCAATGGAAAGCTACCAAACCTCATCCACCCTCTAAAACAAAAATACAAGCATTTGTTTACAGCTTGATTCCAAGAATATGAATTGAATTAGCAGCTGCGAAGTTTGTTCTTGTTTACTTACAAATAAATACATGCGCAATTTTTGCTTGTCCCAAAGAACCGTGATGTTGTCTGGGTTGTATTTCCTCTATGTAGTAATGGTATTTTTAACAGTCTAATACTGCATTATAATTTGTCTACTACAAACAAAATATCAGCATAGTATTTTTTAGTAGTTTTTTAAAAATGCATTTTTTTTCCCCTTCTTATGTCTAGTAGACCAGAACAACATGTTTTGGATATATGTTTTGCATTTTGTAGGCTTATAATTTAGATTGACTATAATACAACATTCTCATAATCATAACCCAAGGTACAACCTATAGAAAATGAAAATATTGAATATAAATATTTTCTTCCTACTGGTGGCATTCAACAAATTTTCAAATGAGCATAAAATGTTGAAAGACTGGTGCCTTCTCCAAAAGTAGGAGAAAAAACACAACAGTGTAATAACTGTGAACTGAAACTTTCTAAAGGAGCAAGAAAATTATTGCTTGATTTGATAGGTACCATTCCATCTCTGAGGTAAATATCCAACAGCTCTTCCACACAAACAATAAACACATGAGGAGGAGATAGCATAGGAACAAGACTAGGAAGGCAAAGGTTTTGTATAAAAGAAACAGAAGCCTTGTTTAGCATGCATCCGTTGTTTATGAATAAAAATACTTTACACCTTTTCCTTTGTCTTTCCTAAATTGGTCTCATTTTGGAAGTTAGCACTGTTTTTATTGAGACAGAGAAAAAAAATCCTTGTGGCCTTGCTTAGTCTGGTTTATGTGAAGCTGTTCCCTTGCTTTGCTTACAGCCAAGACCCCCTCTCTGCTTTGATAACATGCTGCAGCTGCAAATGAAGTTTAATTTTTCTTCTGTGGGGTGTCCTCGACAGTGATGCTCCCAGCAGCTCTGTCAGGATGGGATTCACCAGAGGGGTTAAGCTGACTGAGCTGCTTCCACACAGACAGTTTCACTACACCTGGGACTTTTTGGACCTTTGCCTGATTTAACTCACTAAACCAGAAGGAAATTACCCAACTTTTCGCATAAGCTATTTTTGTGCCATTTTAGTGAATTGCATCAACTCAGGTAATGGTCCGACAAGTACCAAAGCAGCATAGCTTCTGGCAGGAGTTTTTGGCTGGGAGAGGGAAAATGATCGTGGAACCAGGGAAGACCCTTTTGGAAGCAGAGAGCTATCATGTGTCTTGCAAAACTGCATCCAGCTGAAAAATATCCATTTTGTTTTTCTGAGCTGATTTTTACTAACTGAACTAGCTCATTGAAGGCAACATGATTGCCAGACCCACACACGAGAAGCAGCAGCAGCACCATGTACCAGGAGGTATGGAAGGAGGCTGTCCCCTGTCAGCAAGCCCCTCTCAAGGAACTGTGCTTGGAGGTACTCCCTGCCTAGCCTCTTCATCTGCTGTGCTCCTTGCAGAGAGAGAATAGTCTTCTGGTAGTACTGTGGTTTCCCTACTTTAAAGGATAGTCAAGCCTCTTGAAGCATCTCTTCTTTGATTAATTGCTGTGATGTAAAGACACCCACCCATTTCACAGAATCACACAATGGCAGGGGTTGGAAGGGACCTTCAGAGATCATCTAGCCCGACCCCCCTGCTAAAGCCAGGTTCACCTACAGCAGGTTGGACAGGAATGCATCCAGGTGGGTTTTGAATATCTCCAGAGAAGGAGATTCCAACAACCTCTCTGGGCAGCCTGTTCCAGTGCTCTGTCACCCTCAAAGTAAAGAAGTTTTTCCTCATGTTGAGATGGAATTTCCTGTGTTCCAGCTTGTGCCCATTCCCCCTTGTCCTGTCGCTGGGTGCCACTGAATAGAGTCTGGACCCATCCTCTTGACACCCGCCCTTTAGATATTTATAAGCTTTGATGAAATCCCCTCTCAGTCTTCTCTTCTCCAGGCTACACAGACCTGGGTGTCTCAGCCTTTCTTCATATGAGAGATGCTCCATTTCCTTGGTCATCTTTGTAGCCTCCCGCTGGACTGTCTCCAGTAGTTCCCTGTGTGTCTTGCAAAACTGCATCCAGCTGAAAAATATCCATTTTGTTTTTCTGAGCTGATTTTTACTAACTGAACTAGCTCATTGAAGGCAACATGATTGCCAGACCCACACACGAGAAGCAGCAGCAGCACCATGTACCAGGAGGTATGGAAGGAGGCTGTGCTCTGTCAGCAAGCCCCTCTCAAGGAACTGTGCTTGGAGGTACTCCCTGCCTAGCCTCTTCATCTGCTGTGCTCCTTGCAGAGAGAGAATAGTCTTCTGGTAGTACTGTGGTTTCCCTACTTTAAAGGATAGTCAAGCCTCTTGAAGCATCTCTTCTTTGATTAATTGCTGTGATGTAAAGACACCCACCCATTTCACAGAATCACACAATGGCAGGGGTTGGAAGGGACCTTCAGAGATCATCTAGCCCGACCCCCCTGCTAAAGCCAGGTTCACCTACAGCAGGTTGGACAGGAATGCATCCAGGTGGGTTTTGAATATCTCCAGAGAAGGAGATTCCAACAACCTCTCTGGGCAGCCTGTTCCAGTGCTCTGTCACCCTCAAAGTAAAGAAGTTTTTCCTCATGTTGAGATGGAATTTCCTGTGTTCCAGCTTGTGCCCATTCCCCCTTGTCCTGTCGCTGGGTGCCACTGAATAGAGTCTGGACCCATCCTCTTGACACCCGCCCTTTAGATATTTATAAGCTTTGATGAAATCCCCTCTCAGTCTTCTCTTCTCCAGGCTACACAGACCTGGGTGTCTCAGCCTTTCTTCATATGAGAGATGCTCCATTTCCTTGGTCATCTTTGTAGCCTCCCGCTGGACTGTCTCCAGTAGTTCCCTGTCCTTCTTGAACTGGGGAGCCCAGAACTGGACTCAGTACTCCAGATGCGGCCTCACCAGGGCAGAGTAGAGGGGGAGGATGACCTCCCTTGACCATTTTGTATAGTTTGCCTACTGTATTCTTTGGATTTGTCCTTTGAACATTTTCTGTCACCTGCTTTTACTGACTGACATGCTGTCAAGGCTGTTTAACAGTCTTGCAGGCCTAAGATGTATCCGAGGAGAGTAGCTAGCTGAACAGCCAGGCCCTGAGGGCTGTGATCAGTGGCACAAAGTCCAGCTGGAGGCCAGTCACTACTGGTGTACCCCAGGGGTCGATAACTGGGTCCAGTACCATTCAGCATCTTTATTAATGACCTGGACAGTGTACAGACAAAACAAAACTGGAAGGAGTGGCTGATAGACCAGAGGGTTGTGCTGCCATCAAGAGGGACCCACACAGGCTAGAGAAATAGGCTGGGAGAAATCTCACAAAGTTCAACAAAGGGAAGTACAAGTCCTGCCCCTGGGCAGGAATAACCCCAGGCACCAGCACATGCCAGGGGCCAACCGGCTGTAAAGGAGCTTTGCTGAGAAGGATGTGGGGGTTCTGGTGGACACCAAGCCAAGCATGAGGCAGCAAGAAGTCCTTATGGCAAAGAGGGCCAAGAGCACTCTGAGGTGGATTAGGAAGAGCATTGCCAGCAGGGTGAGGGAGGTGCAGTACTGGTGAGGCCACATCTGGAGTGCTGTGTCCGGGTGTGGACTCCCCAGTACAAGGAAAACTTGGAGCTATTGGAGTGAGTCCAGTACATGCCATGAAAATGACTGAGGAAGTGGAGCATTTGCCTTATGAGAAAAGACTGGAAGAGCTGGGAGTGTGCAGCCTGGAAAAGAAAAGGCTCAGGAGGACCTTAGCAATGTGTGCAAATACTTGAAGAGACAAACTCTTCTCAGTGGTGTCCTCTGGGAGAATATTTAGAGATCAATGGTCACCCTGTGAGCACCCCAAGCACTGAGGACTTGGTTGACAACAGTGTAAGCTTCAAGGAATGTAGAAGGTCGAATGGTGTTTTGTGAACAGCTGAGTTATGCAGAGGGAGGAAATAACTGTTGCTGAATGTACCGATAAGCAGGGCTTTGAGCAAAACATAAAAGAAGATAACTGTGCGCGTGGACAGCTAGGGCTAGCCAATCATATAGTAAGGATGCTCGCGTGAACTATGCATGTAACCCATTGCTGCTTGAGTGTCACGTGGCACGGGAGAGAACTGTCTATAAGTGGCATTTACCTTGATCATATTGGTCGTTGTGTATTTGTCCGAGCTTCCGCATCAACAGTGTCCAGTGACAGGACAAAAGGCGGAGGGCACAAATCAAAAACTATGCAATTCAATCTGAACACAGGAAAACAGTTTTTCACTGTGAGTGTGACTGAGCACTGGCACAGATTTCCCAGAAAGGTTGTGGAGTCTCCATCCTTGGAGATATTCAGAGCCCATCTGGGCAGCCTGCTCCAGCTGACCCTGCAGGGAAAGGACTAGATAACGTCTAGAGGTGCCTCCCAACCTCAGTCTTCTGTGACTCTGTGATTCTGTCACCTATAAATCACCTGTAGATGTGATTTATAGATCCCTTTGTGAAAGTCTGGGGCACACACAAATGCCACTGAGAGTCCCTGTATTGCTACAACATAGCCCACAGCTTATTACCTAGGACATGCTGATGATGAGGAAATCAGCAACAGGCCATGCATTTCCTTTGTAAAAGAAGAAAAAGGAGTAAGGAAAGATTGCATAGTGATTTTTCCTCATCTACATGACATAAATTGAAGCACATTCCTTCTTTGTCAGCTCTATCCTGTAATGAACACCTCACACTTCTGCAAGAGGAAAGAGAGATTCCACATCTCAAAGGGTCATTGTAAAATACCAGCACTCCCAAGATGGACACCTGCTAAACATGTTGTATTTTATAGGTTCAGCATTTGTTAATGTCTAACACATATATACACTCTAAAATATTGTAGTTCAGAAAGATCAGCTATATAAAGATAGCAAATTGGGACCTAGCACAAATAGACATACAATACTAACGACAGAAAATTATATTGTGCAACTTATCTGGAATTGTGAGGTGGAATTTACTAAAATAACATATCCATTACAACGTTAAGCAATGTTAGCACTAATTGCGATACATATTATTAATTTTCAAGCATGCAAGTTGGAACTGCCAAGCTGGCATGAAGCCTGTAATGGTTAATTTTTAAAAATTGTTGGATATCTTACTGATGCATGCTTCACATGTCCTCCTGGCAGACAACGAGGATTTTAAGTATATCCTAAAGGTTAATTTCAAGCGATTAGGACTGTGGCCACATAAGCAATTCAAGCCTCTGATTATCTGAGATGTCTCAGTTGGAAAAGAAAACAGCAAGCTGTGAGCGGATAACATAATCCCTAAAAGTTTTTTAGCTGCTCCCCACGAGTGCTAGATTTTCCCTGGGTAAGCCAGAGCTCAGTTTGTCTCACATGCCTGTGCGCTCCCTGCTCCTTCCTTCTTCAGCCCTTCAAACGAAACCCTTCTTCAGGAAGAAATTCTTTACCCTGAGGGTGGTGAGGCACTGGCACAGGTTGCCCAGGGAAGCTGTGGATGCCCCATCCCTGGAGGTGTTGAAGGCCAGGCTGGATGGGGCTTTGAGCAACCTGGTCTAGTGGGAGGTGTCCCTGCCCGTGGCAGGGGGGTTGGAACTTGATGGTCTTTAAGGTCCCTTCCAACTCTAACCATTCTATGATTCTATGACCTTGCACTTGAATGCAATCTCTGGGCAGTGGCACACGGAGGGCAGCTGAAGACTGAAACTACCTTGTTTGGTGGCAAATACATGCTCGAGCAATGCGTGTCTTAAGGCAGCGGCAAAATACAGGCGTTATAAGTGCGAAACGACAGCGGACAGCCCGCCCGCCACAGGCTATGAGCTGCCCCACACCGCCCTTCCACAGCACTCCTCCCTGCGGCGCCGGCAAAGCGAGGGCCGCCCCCCGGGGCGCGCTGGGACGGGTAGTTTCAGCTGGGTGCCGCCAACAGGCCCTCAAGGCGGAAGGAACTACGTTTCCCAGCGTGCCCCGCGCCGCGGAGGAGGCTATAAAAGGGGGCGTCGGCAGCGGGTTCACACGCCGGTAGGCAGGTGGCGGCGAGC
>NW_009648955.1:5286275-5289084 GCF_000708025.1 Charadrius vociferus
CGCCCTGGAGACCCTGCCGCAGCCGGCGCCCGTCGCCGTCCAGGTGAGAGCCCTCCCGAGGGCGGAGGCTGTGGCCCTTCCCTTCCCTTCCCTCCTCCCCCGGTCCCCGTTCGGCCCCTGACTCTCTACGTTCGTGCTGCAGGTCACGGTGCTGGGGACGCCTGCGGAAGAACAAGGAGGAGGCAAAATAGACCTGATAAAGGCTGGAGCGTTTGAGGGCCTGGATGTGGTTTTTATGGCACACCCCTCGCAAGAGAACGCGGCTTACCTGCCCGATGTGGCTGAGCACGAGTGAGTGAGAGGGATCAGATGGAAAGGGTTTGCTTGTTATTAGCCTTTTCTCCCTTCCCCAAATAGGGGAGCTGCTTTGGAAGGGGCTGAATTTAAAGCTTGCGGGTGCTTTTAAGATGAAGTATTTGCAGTCAGGTAAGGAGCCAGGTCACAGTTCTGGACGCTCTGAGCCGTTCTTCCAAAGTGCAGCATTTGGCCTCGTGTTAGAGATCCCTGACTGCTCTGAGATAATCTTGCAGGTGTCCTCAAAATCCATTCTTTCTTCTGGTGTTTCTAAGTGTCTCTTTTTATACATGCAGGTGATTATCTGACCAATTAAAAAAGTTTCATTTAAAACACACCTGTTCGTTAAATTTTAGAACGTGCAACTGGAGGGAGTCTCAGGATTGTAGTTCCTTGCCTTCCTGGGCACTGGATCCTGTAGCTCTTTGTACACATTTTAATGAGTTTTGGAAGTGTTTCAGGTTTTCTCTTCCACTTTTGAAAGAGAGCAAGCTGAGCCTGACTGTTGTTTGGATCCTTATTAACTTCCAGCCTAAATTTAACCATGGCCATTTTATACTTGTTAACTCCCACATCAACTTTTTGTTTGATTCAAAGTAGTTCTTGGCTTTCCTTCATGTTTACCCCCAATATAAGTATGCACAGCAGTCATACCTTCTCTTGGCTTTTTTTTTTTTTTTGCCAGCTAGCCACATAACTCTTCAGAAATTATGCCTTCTTTTGATTATCCCTACTGTTCAGTGTCAACACTTGTTCGTTTGTACTTGGAGTGACTTGACTTGTCTTGAAGTACTCCTTCCTGGATGTGCATAAGCAGAATTGTAGATGGTACATGAGGTGGAATTTCCTTAGAGCTTATTCAGCTGGTGCTGGGACCATACTGTCTATTTATAATTTTGGACTCAGCTGGCATGTTTGGGGCTTCCTCTTGAGTCATTTTCAAGCAATCAACTCTTAGACAAATGCTTAGTCTGTAAGTAAATGATTTTTAAAATATTTTTTAATTTCATTCTATTCTTGCTCTGCCAGTCTGCAAGGCCGTGCTGTTCTTCCTTTGATATTATAAACCTCTCCTGTTTTCATAGTGCCCCAGCATTAGTCTATCAACAGGCTTTGTTTTTACATTTTATGCTGTGGTTGCTAATGAGTCTTGATCCCGAGGTCTTATCTTGTAGAGACTCCAGTAGTAACCTTCCTCCAGTGTAGCAAGTGTTTTTTCCAAGTATTATGTTTGGCTGTCTCTGACTAAATTCTGTAATACTTAAATAACTGGTTTTCCAACCATTTTGGGCTTGATGTACTGACTGCTGTTTTCATCTTGGTTGTGCTACCTTGCACCACCTATGTGCTTGATTTTATTGGCTATTTTGCCAGTGCAGTTCCTGGTGGATAATTCACTTTTGTTGCTGAGTTTTATGTTAGAAACTGACAAGGTTGGCAACACCTAGTCTTCCTTGCCTAGCTAGCCCTCTACTGTATTGTCACTGTGGTTCTGAAGAGTCTTAACTGGTTATTGTTGTATCCTTCAAGACTTATCTCAGCTTGGCTTTTGGTTGCTGTACCTCATGACTATATTCATAATCTTCCAGGTGCAGTTTTCATTGATAGTTTTGTCTTTCTGTTCACTTCCACTCTTGCAGTAGCCTTTTGAGTTTCATACAGTAGGATTTGGAAATCTCCCTTCAGAGATGGTGGTCTACTGTAGGATACAAGGCCTAGATAGCCTTTAAACCTTGAGTATGGAGGAAACATGGAACGAAGTACTAATTGAAACAGCTTACTATTTGCAAAAGCTTGAAATACTCAGTTTATCTCATAAGTCAAGTAATTATGGGATTCCAAGGGTACAAAGACTGTTTTGATGATTTGTAATTGATCTTCTGGTTGGTTCCAAGGAATTGAAGGACTGGCCATCACAAAATTGCTAGTAGTACTGTATCTGCAAACTCTGAAGCTGGCTTGTGCCTGAAGGAAAAACAATATACTGGGATAACTGGTGAATACATGCCAAAATTTTCTGATTCTTATTCACTTATCCTTCACCTAAGCAGCCTATTTATTGTTGGTCAAACAGGATCCACATTCTTTTGTTAATATTCTTAAACTGGCTTAGGGTTTTGTTATTCACCAAAATCTGTTGGTTTTTTCTGAGTGTATGTGACACTTGTGCAGCAATAGCAGTGCAAGAAATAACATTTTTTTTTTAATAATAAGCATGTTTCTTGTGGGGAAAAAAAAAGATTGCAACATGGCCTTCTGCTTTGCTTTGCCATCTCCATTTTTGGGGGAATATCCAGGGATCCTTCCTGCCTTCTTTGTGAAGTGGTTTGAGGGGTTGCAATCTAATACTTGCAATGTCAATGGATAAGTCTTTTTATCTTGATTTTGTAATGATAATAAATTTTAAATCATAGAATGGTTTAGGTTGGAAAGGACCTTGAAGATTGCGTTCCAACTCCCCTGCCATAGGCAGGGGCACCTCCCACTAGACCAGGTTGCCCAAGGCCACGTCCAG
>NW_009648955.1:5289998-5290560 GCF_000708025.1 Charadrius vociferus
TCGAATGCTTTGCACAAGTCCAGGTAGATGACATCCGTTGATCTTCCCTTGTCCACTGCTGCTGTAACCCCTTCATAGAAGGCCACCAAATTTGTCAGGCATGACTTGCCCTTGGTGAAGCCATGCTGGCTGTCACCAATCACCTCCTTGTTTTCTATGTGCCTCAGCAGAGTTTCCAGGAGGATCTGCTCCATGATCTTGCCAGGCACAGAGGTGAGACTGACTGGCCTGTAGTTCACTGGGTCTTCCTTCTTTGCCTTTTTAAAAATAGGGGTTATGTTTCCCCTTTTCCAGTCAGCCGTAACCTTGCCAGACCACCATGACTTATCAAGTATGATGGCTAGTGGCTTAGCGACTTCATTTTCCAGTTCCCTCAGGAACTGCGGATCTATCTCATCAGGTCCCACGGACTTGTGCACCTTCAGGTTCCTCAGGTGGTCTTGCACTTGATCTTCAGCTACAGTGGGCGGTTCTCGTTTTTTCCCAATCCTCACCATTGCATTCTGCATCATGGGCAGTGCGGCTGCAGTCCTTGCCAGTGAAGACTGAGGCAAAAAAGTCA
>NW_009648955.1:5290955-5302352 GCF_000708025.1 Charadrius vociferus
GAGGTGGTCCTTGAATATTAACCAACTTTCTTGGGCCCTTCTTCCCTCCAGCGCTTCATCCCGTGGCACCATACCAAGCAGATTCTTTAAGAGGCCAAAGTCAGCTCTCCCAAAGTTCAGGGTGGTCAGCCTGCTACGAACTTTCCACGCTGCCTCGAAGATCTCTAACTCGACAATTTCGTGGTCACTACAGCCCAGGCTGCCCTTGAGTTTGACACTGTCTACCAGCCCCTCCTTGTCGGTAAGGGCAAGGTCCAGCATAGCTCCCTTCCTCGTTGGTTCCTCAACCACTTGGAGATGGAAGTTGTCCTCAATGCAATCCAAGAACCTCCTGGATTGCCTATGCCTGGCTGTGTTACCCTTCCAACAGATGTTGGGGTGGTTGAAGTCACCCATGAGGACCAGGGTCTGTGAAAGTGATGCCGCCCCTATCTGTCTATAGAGGGCTTCATCCACTCGGTCCTCTTGGTCAGCTGGCCTGTAGCAGACCTCCACTGTAATGTCCCCTGCTCCCGATTTCCCTTTAATCCTGACCCATAGGCTCTCAGTTGGCTCTTTATCCATCCCTAGGCTGAGCTCCATGCATTCCAGCTGCTTGTTAACATATAAGGCAACACCACCTCCTCGTTTCCCTTGCCTGTCTCTCCTGAAGAGCCTGTAGCCTTCTATGGCAACACTCCAGTCATAGGAGTCACCCCACCAAGTTCCCACGATGCCAATGAGATCGTAGGCTTGGAGGCGTGCACACATCTCTAGCTCCTCCTGTTTGTTCCCCATGCTCTGTGCATTTGCATAGAGGCACTTCAGCCGTGTCCTCGTTGAGGCTGACTTGGCTGGAGCAGCTGTAAATACTTTGTAAATAAAACTCATACTTTACAGAATGGGATGTGTGGTTATCTTGGAGGATGGAAAAGGGCGTAGTTAATTTAGATTGCAGGCAGTAGCAGGAGACATTTTGTGCTGCAACAGTACACTCCATTGTGTCCCTCTTTGCTGTCCAGTGTTTAAGTTCTGGTATTAACTTACAGCCATGGCATGGTTCAGAGCATGAGGGGTCAGTTCAGGATAAGTGGCTAAGTTGGCATCTGTGCAAGACAGAGGGACAAGCAAGTTAGGCTTGCCCTAGTTGGGTAAGAGAGAGCTTGTGTGTCTCAGGGGAGCTCTTTGAGCTTGAGGATGGAGATTTTTAATGTAGAGGACTAGGTACTGAAGACAAACAGACCTAGTTAAAATCTCTACTATTGATAAAAACCTGAATATTTGTGTATTTGTTTAGTAATACCTTATGTAGTTGGCAGTATTTAATATTTGCCTCTCATGTAAAGAGTTTACATATAACTTGAAATGCTAAATTATTTTGGAAGGCTAATATAAAGGGCCCTTATAAGATGAAGCCAAGCATGAATTCTTACTGGATGTGTTGGGAGGATAACCTTTGCGCTAGATTTCTTTCTTGTTGGAAGCCTTTCTACCAGCATTTTTGAGATGTGCAGGGAAAGAACATCCTTGCTGTAGCATGGTAATGTATATTTTATACTATGGTTTGCCTTTACTGCACTTCTTAAGCTTGACTTTTGTTATTTAGACATGGCTTGTATGTGATCTTAGTAATGTGCTTTTGCTGTCTTATGTATTGTATGCATTTTGTAGAAGCTTGACAATAATTGGGACAATCGATGTCTAATTTTGGATCAGAGAAAAAGATTTGTCTTCTATTTGAGAAGAATGTTAGTGACTGTCTCAGAACACTCAAGAGGTATAGTGTTAGAGACATTTAATTGGTATATGAAGACAGTATATTTCAGGCAAAGGCTGTATGGTGGTATGTTACTGGTAGCTCTTTTGCCTGACTGGGTCTTGATATCATTCTATTTCATTGGTTTTCTAGAAATCTTTCAGCATCTTCCTGCACTCAAAGATAGTTCAACTTTGCAACAGTGTAGTGCCAGGTAAATTGTTTGTGTTCTGCACAAAAATAACAAATACTTGTGTGAACAAAAGGAACTTTCTATTTTAGAGGTTTTTTTCAGTGAATGAAAAATAAGCAATGCCTTTTATTTCCTAGTGTGACTGTGAAATACTATGGAAAAGCTTCTCATGCTGCTGCTTATCCTTGGGAAGGAGTTAATGCATTAGATGCTGCTGTTCTTGCATACAACAATCTGTCTGTTTTAAGACAGCAAATGAAACCGACCTGGAGAGTTCATGGTGAGATCTTCATTAAATCTAATGTCCAGCAAGTAAGAGTTTAGGCTGTTGAAGTACTAACTTACAAAATCCTACATCTTCAAGTATTGCATTATTGCACTAAATTAATTTAGTCACTTCAAATATTATGAAATAGCACCATTCCATTTAAATAGTTGGTCTGTAATCTTTAAAATCATGTCAGTATCTGGAACTAACTTCTGAAAATAGGCTTGTAGGTCAGATTCAAAAGAGGATACTGGTACCTAGGTAGAGGCTAGACAAATTTTAAGTCTTTGCACTTGAAGTTGCAGTTCAGAAAGAAAAAGAAAAAAAACCACTAAGTTTATTTTGGTACATGACCGTGAATTCCTTAAAGTTAATATGTTTTTGCAAAGGTGTAAGATTAAATGCTTCTGGAAAATGAAGTATTTACTGCATCATTATTTTTTCTTTTTAGCAGACATGCCATTGATTAAATGGCATTTATATTGACATTTGTGGAAAGGTGTAGTGGTTTAGAGTGACTGAAGTTTATTTGCTCAAGTACAAAAAACAAGTGATGCCAGAAGCCTGTCGTTCTGGTTAATAGCCCAATCAACCAGATGTGCGCTGGATTCTAATATTTAATATCTAGTAGACTTTGAAGTAGAAACATCATTTTGCAATAAGACATGTTAACCATTAAGCTTGACTTGTACTCCTTCAACATCATGTATTTCTTTTTGTACAGTAAGAAAGTTTCAGAAGTTGAGATGGAATCTGTCTTCTAGCTATAAACCCATGTTTCCCTTATTACACCCAACACAACTCTTTTCCAAGTTGAAATTAAGAAACTTTGCCATTTCTCCAGGACTTAGAAATGTAGAACTGCTTACTTGGAAAACTTAAGAGCTTAAAACGCTTCCAGAAGTTCTGAGCTAATGATCATGATATGTCTTGGCTGCTTGTGCTGTATAATGTATGTGTGTATTTCTCTCCAGGGATATCTGGATGGAGTCTGGAAGCCCTAACCCTTTTGACTGTAGATGAAGATGTTCACAGTTCTGCTATGCAGCACACCCAAATGAATTTCAGACAGTGGGCATAGTCTTGGCTCCCTATGCTATTGCTCTGTAGGAAACAAGGCACTCAATTATAAGTTTTGGTGTCTGAAACTCATGTGTTGCAGGTTTAAGATTGGAGATGCCTAAGTCTTCTATTGGATCTAAGCCTAAAACCCTAAATACTGGGGGTTTTGTTCATAGTTTCTAAAGGCTATGTGGCTAATGTAGGCAAAAAACAAGCATCCTAGAGGTGACGCTTCCTGAACCACAGCAAAACTTAAATTACTGTGTTGATACAACTGCTGTCATAAACCTGGTTTTCAAACTGGAAGTATTTAAAATACCTTTGGGAAAGTATAAGCACTCAATGAGATTTAATTTTAGGAATGCTTTCTCTACAACAGTGTGTTGGAAGTCGTGTTGCAGGCTTGCAGTAACAGCCATGGCTGACAAAAGTGATCCTAAAAATCTTAGTGTTAACCCACAAACAAGAATTGAAATAGTTTCCATTACCTGAAGTCTAGAATTTCTAAGCAATGTTTTATGTATTTGAACAATGTTGGTTTCAGTTTGTCTAATATTTGATAAATTTCTTCCCTGCTTAGGAGTCCCCCTTGAAAAATAGTAAGGTAGATTTTTCTTCTGTTCAAGAAATTGTGTTAAACAGGCTGTAAAAAAAGTTCCATCTAGAAGAAGGGCAAATTAGGTGCTATTAGTAGTGTGCAGGCAGACTACTTTTAAGCCAGATCTGCTGTGCAGTCCATATTACAGTTGCTTTGAAATTTAAGTGTAGGCATACTCTTAGACTCTTTCCAGTTCCATTTACAAATGTGTTGGAAGACAAATGAAGGCTCATTAAGCTACTTGTTTTAAGTAAACATATTATGACTTGTCATGCAAATTTGTATGATTACTTACTTGCTGATTTGCTGGTTCCTTTTCTGTGATGTCTGTCCCTCTCATCTGAGCTGTTCCTTTTGTTATGGACTAGTACTGATAGTGGTTTAATGGTGGTTTCAACACTCTGTTTACTTTGACTTTATTCGGGACTGGAAAGATTTTTACTTGAGGGGGGAGTTTCATAATCTTAATAGGTTTTCTGCACCAAAAGTAAAGAATTGCTGCCTGTTTGCCTCCTGATAGTGCTGTCCTTTTAGGTTTCAGTGACAGATGTCAGTAACTTCGTGCAGTATTTCCATTTAAGGTAGATAGTTTCTCAAGATTTACAAAAAAGAAATGTTACTCTACATATATAAATTGAGAGTTGAAGGCCAGGGAAACAAGCAGCCTGTTGAAAGCAATGAGCAGTTAGTGCAGTGGAATCTAATGTAGAATTGAGGTCTACAATGTGGTTGGATTATTTTTTTTGTTGAAATATCTAAATGTTATGGTCTTTTATGATAATGCCTCTGATGCCAAAATTGCAAACTATGTACTTGTCACACATTTCCTTGAGAGAACACTTTCAACTCAAACTTCACTCTTGAATAAAACTGTGCATATGTTATAAACACCAATATTTCTAAAGAATTAGCATGAGGAATCTAATGAACTTTCCATGCACTGTAACTCACACATTACTCCAGTATTGCTGAGAAATGCAATGTAATGAATTTCTCTCTAAGATGGCAAAATAAATTGGAAACATTCTAGTTGAGGAAACCTTTAAAAGTTGGAATCCAAGGTAGCCTTTATAACAAACTTTTTTCTTTTTCAGTGGCAGACGAATTGCTTTATGACTCTGATGCATTGTATTTCAGGGGATTAATTACAAATGCTAATTTGGTGTCTTTAGGTTTATAACAGATAACCAAAGAATGCAATGAAATAGTGCTGAAAAACATGTACACATTCCACTTAATCTGATGTGATGAAGAAACTGTCCTCATACTGTATTTTTGACATTCTTTCTGTTTCATGCTCAGTTGATGTTTTGTTTATATGTTTAGTTCTTGAGCATGGAGTTTCATGACAGGTCTGAAGATCAAGCATTTGTATTTAACGCTGGTAACATGATTTTCTGTTTCTGCAGGTGTAATAAAAAATGGTGGTGTGAAACCTAACATCATTCCTTCTTACACTGAACTAGAGTTTTACTTGCGTGCCCCTTCAATGAAAGATCTTTCTGTTCTGACAGAGAAGGTTGAGAACTGCTTCAAATCCGCAGCGCTGGCCACAGGATGCAAAGTAAGAATGAGTTCATGGTCATGTGTTTCTGTTACACTGGAGATAAGGTAGGCCAGAATAGGAAATCGAGGCTTACAGCGTTTGTCTGCATGGTGTTTAGCTGAAAGAAATCAAAATGTTAATGACACTATTTGCTATTCTGTTGCTTTGTGTAGTGAGAGAAAGCTTTGTTTTATAAACTGAATGCCACAGAATTGTAGAATAACCTAGGGTGGGAGAGACCTCCAGAGGTTATCTAGTCTTCCCTCTGTTCAGAGCAGGACCAGTTAGAGCAGATTGCTTTGTGCCATGTGGACTTCTGAGTATCTCCAAGGATGAAATTCTACAACCTCTCTCAGCAGTGCTCTACCACAAGGTTTTTCCTGACGTTTATATTGTGATGGCTGAGCACTAGAACAGGTTGCCTGGAGAGATTGTGGTGTTTCCATCCTTGGAGATACTCAAAAGCTGCCTTGATATGGTCTTGGGCAACACGCTCTAGATGACCCTGCTTGAGCAGGGGAGTTGGAGAAGATGACCTCCAGAGGTACTTACCAACTTCTGTGAGTCTGTTGTTTCTAATAGGAATTTTGTTTGTTGTTTCTTGTTGTGTCACTGGGCATCTCTGAGAAGTCTGGTTCTGTCTTCTCTCTACCCTCCCCATCTGGTAGTTGTAGGTAGCTTAACCTTCTTTTCTGAAGGCTCAACAAACCAAATTCTTTCAGCCTTTCCTTGTATTCATGTTCTCCAGCACCCTAATCATCTTGATGGCCTTCCCCTGGACTTGCTCTAGTTCAGGAGCACAAAACTGAACACAATACACTAGCTGTGGTCTCACAGGAGTTGTCTGCATCAATAATAAAGATAAAATAGTGATGGCACCAGTATTGGTTGCAGATGGATGCTGCAAGAAACAGGCAGCAATTTGGATTTTTGTGCCACTGATCATAACGCTTGGAACCTGAATGTCTTGTGTCCACTGAGCCAGACCTGTCATCATGAAAAGCTAATTTTGGTCATGCACCATCTGCTCTTCCATGAATCTATGCTGGATAGTCACAATTGCCTTGTGATTCATGCGCCTGGACATGGGTCTTAGGAGGATTTGTTTGCTCTATATTCTCCCCAGGAGCTTCAGGATAAGATGGTCTGATCAATTTTCAAGATCTTCCTCCTGGACCTTCAAGATGGATAGGACCTTGAGCTTTTTTTCATTGAGCTGGAGCATCCCTATTTCCTTTGCCCCATTAAACAGCAGGCTCACATAGCAACCAAATGTGAAAAAACGAGTGATTTTTTCAGTTAGCATTCTTCTTAGTTTTTAGTAAGTGGAAGCATCTCTTGTGTAGCTGGTTCCAGCAATACCATTACCTTGCAATGTATTGCTAACATAGGCGGTTCTGCCTGCTCTGTAGTTACAGGTCAGTGGTTAATGCAGCCGTGAAGAGAATGTCTGTGTTCACAGAATCACAGAATCTTCAGAGTTGGAAGGGACCTCTAGAGATCTAGTCCAACCGCCTGCTAAAGCGGGATTGCCCAGAGCACATTACTCAGGACTGCATCCAGGCAGGTCTTGAAAATCTCCAGAGAAGGAGACTCCACAACCTCCCTGGGCAGCCTGTGCCAGTGCTCTGTCACCCTAACCATAAAGAAGTTTTTCCGTGTATTTGAATGGAACTTCCTGTGTTCCAACTTGTGCCGATTGCCCCTCGTCCTGTCACTGGGAACCACTGAAAAGAGTCTGGCTCCATCTTCCTTCAACCCACCCTTTAGATATTTGTAAGCAATAATCAGGTCTCCCCTCAGCCTTCTTTTCTCCAGGCTAAAGAGTCCCAGCTCTCTCAGCCTTTCCTCATAAGGGAGATGCTCCAATCCCTCAATCATCTTGGTTACCCTTCGCTGGACTCTTTCCAGCAGTTCCCTGTCCGTCTTGAACTGGGGAGCCCAAAACTGGACACAGTATTCCAGTTGTGGCCTCACCAGTGCTGAGAAGAGGGGGGGAATGACCTCCCTTGACCTACTGGACACACTCTTCCCTATGCAGCCCAGTATTCCATTGGCCTTTTTGGCAGCAAGGGCACATTGCTGGCTCATGGATAATTTACTGTCTACCAGGACCCCCAGATCCTTCTCCTCAGAACTACTTCCCAGCAGGTCCACCCCCAATCTATACCGGTGCTTAGCATTCTTCCTCCCCAGGTGCAGGACCCTGCACTTGCTTATGTTGAACCTCATTAGGTTCTTCTCTGCCCAGCTCTTCAGCCTGTCACGCTGGATGGCAGCGTGGCTCTCTGGAGAGTCAGCCACCCCTCCCAGTTTTGTATCATCAGTGAACTTGCTGAGGATACACTCTGTCCCCTCATCCAGGTCCATTAATGAATATATTGAACAAAATTGGACCGAGTATTGACCCCTGGAGGACACCACTGGTTACAGGCCTCCAACTAGACTCTGTGTCACATAGGACAAATAGGTATAGTGTATGTGCTGTGAACTAGGGAGTTTTAAGGTCTATTGGAGGCATCAGAAGCTGTTTTCCTAGTATGGCCCCTTCACTCTTAACTAGAAGAGGATTTCAGAAAGTATACTTTATGCAGAGAGAAAGTTAAGATCTGTTTTGAAACTTGACACTAGTATGTTTTTTACATTTGTTTTCAAACTTCTTGCCTGTGTGAAGCCATTTCATGAATGGGCATGTAGTTATTGGAAGTGTTCTGAACAAAAATAGTAAAATAGAATTTGGTGAAAGAATGAATTCTGTGTAGTTTAATAGTACCTGCAGTGGAAATAACTAGAAGCTGTTACAGGACTTGCTTGCTTACTATTTTTGGAGATACTCTCTGTGAAATCCATGCTTTTGGAATTTGGCTGTCTAGTGCAAACTTGACAGAACACCAGCTGTGTTTTGATCAAGGCTAATATTTGGCAGAATGTTATATTTTTGAAAGAAACTCAGCAATTATGTCTTTTTTGACATGGTCTTGAAGAATGGACATGTGTTTAACTTTTCTGGGCTTCAAATTGTTTACATTAAACTGCTTTAGGTTGGTGAAAAATTTCTAATAATTTGTGGGGTTTTTGTCTAGGTGGAAATAAAAGGTGGTGAAAATGATTACTACAATGTGCTTCCAAATAAGAGCCTCCAGAAAGTTTACAAGGAGAATGGAAAGCAGCTTGGAATAGAGTTTATATCAGAAGATTGTATCTTGAATGGTTTGTCAGGTAACTTGATCCGGGTTTTTTTGTTATGACTTAAGTTTAGATTGATGAACTCTTAAGTGTATAAAATAATGGGATAGAGGTAGGTTAAACATAGTTTGGTGAGAAGAAAAAAGCCAAATTAGAAAATGGAAGCTCTGTAAAAGGATTGTACCTCTGGAATGTACCTCTGGATCGTACCTCCATTGCCAACAGGTGTGGAGAGCAGTAACAATTTTCTGATAATATTTCTGAAAATATTTCAGGTAAAACAGTTTGGGGGGAAGGATGGAAGGACAGAAATATAATAACTGTGTTACTGAGAGCATGAGGATGTGGAATGAATTGCAGTTCATTCTGTTGTTTTGAATTGTGGAATCTTGGTTTATGCTGTGAATGAAGATGAGATTTAGTTTTTAGGAACCTTGTCTAACAATATTTTCCAAGCTTATGTGTAAGCAAATGTACTAGCATATAACTAATATCTTGGAGTTTTTGAAGAGATTAAGTGGAAGTTTAAGCATCTCAGTAACCCTAACTTAAACCTCTTTCCATTAACAGGTAATACTGTGCCTCTAATTTTAGTTCATGAGTTCAACTTATTAGTTTTCCAAAGGGTGCCATTCACGTAGGTGTTCACTTCTGGGTCTTGACTATGTCTCAGACTATTTCACTTGGTCTCTCAGGGGTATACTAATAGGAGTGTGAGTTCTTGAATGGTCAGGTAGGTTTCTCGTTACCCTTCACAGCTTTTTTTCCTGAATCTTCCTACGGGAGCTCTGTTCAAGTCTTGTTATTGCTGCTGATACTTTATAGCTTTCACTACTGATCACAACTGTATATGTAAACATTTTTACTCTACTCATGTTAACGGTTTTTCTCTTTGGTTTGAAGGAAAAGATTGTTTTCAGTAAAAACTTGTTATTCCAATTAGTTTGATTGTACGACTCTTCTCTGTATTAAATGCAGATTATCTTTGGATAGTTGAGATCTTGGTGTTTGGGGATAGAGTTCTCCAAACTTTCATTTGTGTGGGAGAGACAGCGTATCTAATGGTATTCTGCTTGTTTCTCTTATTTCTTACTTTCCTTTGAATTAAGGCAACACTAGCATATTTTCTCCAATTGGTTCATTGTCGTGTGTTTAAAAACAAAATATAGCTAAAGGCAGGTTCCTTTTTTCTTAGTGTGGTACAAGTAAGACTTACTGCTTTGTTCATTTAGCCTAAGAAAGGTGCTGAGGAACCTTCTTTTAGAATGTTTACTGTAGTGAAACTTCCTGGAGCCCTGTGTCACTTCCCTCAAACCATTGTATTAAGGGTGAAGACCATGAATACTGGTGATCATGCTGGTTCAAAGAACTTTGAATGAACTTAGTACGGACACCTAATTATAATAGTGCTTTGATATGTAAGTTATGTGATATGCTAAATGTTAAACATTAACTTTTGCTTTAACTGAAACTCTCCATATGCCTGTCCTGTCCTTAAGTTGCTTCTCAAATGTCAAAATGTGCTTGAGCAATTAGGTTTTTATTGCACACTGCAGTAGACCTTACTCAATTTTCTTTCCACAGCTGCTTCTCTGAATTTTTTGCAGTGGGCATTCAGAAGTGATAACAAAGCAGTCTCCAGAGACACAGTGGAATTTTGTATGCTACCCTTTTTTTGGGAGTGGTTGAGTGTTTTGTCTCATCTTTTTCAAGACCTCTATTTCTGTTTAGTTTTCATACGGTTTTCAATGTTTTCTTTTAGGATATCAGTTTCTTCTGTTGAAAGGGAAGGAAGATAGCTCAGTTGCTTCACCATGTCTGTGCAGCAGAAAAGTCGTTAACAGATGAGCATACTCGCTGCCACCTCTACATGGGTATTAGTATCGGTCTGCTTACAGGTATCGCTCTAGGCAGCTAAGCATTATGAAGAATTCCTGTAGTCCATCAAATCACACTACCTTGTGTGTGCCTTGTGCACGTTCTATCCTCCGCAGCCAGGATGGTGTGAAATAATGTGAATTTGAGTTAGCTTCAATCAGGTGCCATGACCTGTTCCTCCTTCTGCTGGTAGGGCAGCTCTGCTACAGGATGCTGATGACCTCCCAGAGCAGATGGCTTAGTTTAGCTTAGTTGAGGCACCCAAGTTTGTGATAACTTACTCTGATATTTTTAGCATTCATGGGGTTTATTGGCACAAGATTGATACAGATAGTTGCAAGAAGGAGACAGTATGTTTTGAAAATACCACCTTTGAAGCTTGGGGCTGTATATAAATGGTTCCTGGAATCGTTTGCATTTTCCCCTTCATTCATGTTTGTGGTAACACTGGCTTCCATTACATGCTCAGTGACTTGAAGAGGCTTCAGGATAGTTTTTGAGAGGCTGGAGCTCCCACTACCTTTCTGTTGAAGACAGTGGACACGTCTGTATTATTGCATTGGTAACTGTGCAATTATTTATGCTTCCAGAAGGAAACCTGATCTGTACATCTCAAGCATATAGCTAGATGTTTGTATGGAAACTATTGGAATGCCTGATGTTTAAACATGCCGCTAGGTATGATAGAGGGGAAGATTTCACTGTCACATTTTTATTAAAAGCTGCTTGGATTTTTGGCTTGGTAAGCTCTCCATCTTAGTAGAAAATGCCAAGTTTAAATCCCTTACAATCAGCAAAAATAACTTGTAAACTGGTAGAAGATTGGATATGTATGTAATTTTAAGTGGAATTACATGAGTGGGAGCTGGGATGCACTGAAATTGCTAATGCTTTATTTGCTAGGTGAGAGCAGGGAGAAAAGCCAACACAC
>NW_009648955.1:5302375-5325248 GCF_000708025.1 Charadrius vociferus
ACTCTTTCCAGCAGCTTGTGTATTAGGACTCAGTAAGGCAAGTCTAGAATTCTTGACTTGAGTCTGGAGTAGACAGAACTTCTAGACTTCTGGTTTGTCTTTCCAGACTGACCAAAGAACAGATAATAGTGTAGACTACTGAAAATAAAAATAACTTGTTGCTGTGCCAAGAGTTAGATTTTCTTAAAATGCATACTGAATTTATAGGAAAAGGATCATTTTTTTGGACAAGCTTTGCTGCTTCTGTTTGTCTGTAGGCAGAGCAAATAGCAAGTTAGTCTTGTCCTCTTTGGTCACATGATATAGGCTCTGTGGACTCACTTTTAATAACTATATGCTTCCAAGTAAAATCTATATTCTTCAATCACTTCATTACTAAGTCTTAAGGCATTAACAATACCTTGTCTCCATAAAGTATCATGATATGGAGGCTACCTGATGTGTTACAAATAATGTTAGATCTTTGGAACAGTCATTTTATATGCTGTTGCTAAAGAACGTTAGATCTTTGGAACATTTTAGTCATTTTATATGCTGTTGCTAAAGAAAAAAATTCTTACAGCTCTGACTGGCCTGAAAAAAATTGAGGGCTTAGCTGGTCATCCCTGTTTTTCCCTGCTATGAAACAATTATTCCTCTGGTATCAATTTCACAATAACTGGCATGTTGATTTCTCCAGCTTCTAAATGTCATTTTAATAAATACTGAGTGGATTTCTTGTTTGGGTTTAAAAAAAAAAAAGGCACTCAGGAAGTAGTTGCAGATTCTTGGATGATTTACTATGAAGGATCTACTACTTCTGGATGGTATCATTAAATTGATAACATAGTACTTTGAGATAGGTACTATCACTAGCTAACATATTGAAAGTCCTAGTCAGGCATGAAAGAATCATCATTAAAATCTGCTGCATTGCTATCAAGATATTTTTTTTATGTCTACAGAGCACTAGTGTTTTGTCTGGAGTTTAGTTCTGGTCTTCTTATTTCAAGAGTGCTTGTGCTGTTAAGGTTTCCATAACTGAGAATAATTGAAAAACAAAGGGAAACATAGTTGTCTTCAGTCTGTTTTTGTTTAAAGATAGATTGTTCGTACTTCAGAGGCAGCTATCTAATGCTGAATATTTCCATACTGGTAGAAAGGAGTAACTGTTGGGCCTGGATCTAAACGTTGTAGTAGGAAAATAGCTGAACTAGCCAAAATTCCAAGGTTTGCAGCTTTCACTGTTTCTGGATTAACAGCTTACTATCAGGAGATGTTTGATAAAAAATTAATGGTAAATGGAATAGGAACATGCTGATCTGATACATCTTCCTTGCAGTCCAGTAAATGATTATTGATCAGAAGCGCACTGGAGAGCAGCATCTGAAGATGGCTAGTTAGGGAAAACATCTGTGATGGGAGATTTTTGAATGGATAATGACTCATTATAAATGGTTTTACTTTAGTATTTGGGGCAAAGGATACTCTGTTTTAGATATGGGCTGGAGATAATATCTGTCATACATTTTATTACAGCATTCAAAACTCTTCAACACTTGTTCATTAAGAAAATGTCTGTGCTGCTTCTAGGTTCCACGGACTTTGGAAATGTTACATTTGTAGTCCCTGGGCTTCATCCTTATTTTTATATTGGCTCTGATGCATTAAATCATACTGAGCAGTACACAGAAGCTGCAGGTGAGTGGACGTGAAAAGTGTTAGAGATTTATATTTGGAACCCTTATGCATGTTGCTGACTTTTCACTACAGCAAATCTAGAAATAAATATTTCAGATTAGAAGATTAAAGCTTTCATATGCTTCTACGGTATTCAAAGCTACTGTGTAGCAAATGTATAAAAGTGGAAGTACTAGATCTGAAAGTGGCTGCATGTGAATACCTGTATAGAAATGGAGCTGCCTTCTACAAGGATGATGGGATCTGAGCTGAATATGGACCCTGAAACAATTTACTTGGTTAATTGTAGCGTTGCAGAAGGAAGCTGACCAAATGTAGGATTTCTGGTTTTGTTTGAAGTTAAATGTATATGGGAAGGATGACCACTCCTCATACAAAAAGCCTGACTTAGTATACCATTTAGAGAGAAGAAATTAGAAGGATTATCTCTAGCAGCATATTCAGAAGAGTTTCTAAACATGAGCCAAAAGATAAAACTAGTTTTTACTCCTAAAGCACAGTACTCTGGAAATGTAATAGAGCTAACAGTATAAAACTCTGCATTTTCTAAAAATGAAAATGTGAATACTTGTTTTCTTGTTTACATCACTTGCAGAAAGTTACTTTCATGTGAAAATTTGTTTTGAGGCATCAGAAAATAGACATGCTACATTTGTGCAAGTAGATTTTTAAGAAAGTGTTCTTGCAACTGAAATATGAAGATTTTATTGTATAGAATACGCCTTATGCTGTAAACTAATGGTTTGTATGTAGTATTAGTAATCTGACCTGAAACTTCTCTTATTTTTTTTTCTGCAGGGTCACAGAATGCTCAGTTCTATGCTTTGCGCACAGCAAAAGCTTTGGCAATGACAGCACTGGATGTAATTTTCAAGCCAAGTCTGCTAGAAGAAGTCAGGGAAGACTTTAGACAGGTGAAGCTAAAGGAAGAGGGGCAAATCCAGTAGAACCTAACAGAGTCTGATGTTGGCATAGGAGCATGTTCATCACACACTGAACTTTATTAAACCTCTCTCAGTAGGATTGACTTAATGGAGATGCTGTATTTAAATCCCAGAAGAGGCTGGATAAACACATAGCTAAAGAAATGTTGATTATTTTTTTTTACTTTAGAAGAAACAAATAGTATCATTGCTTTCAGAAATGTGCATTTTCATAATTTCATCTAGCTGTAATGTTTGCTGTATTCAATATGGTGATGAATTTCAGAGAGATCTCAAATATGCTGCCTTTAAGTTGCATTGTTGAATAAATGATAGTGTTTAGATCCCTTGTCAGTGATTTTCTGTGTTGCTAAAGTAATACGCCTTATAGGGGAAATATGGCATTTACATGGAAATTTTTGTTCTAAAATAAGCACTGTTCACTTGGTGATCATAGGTCAAATCTGATCTATGAAGCGTTTCTCTCTGGCCAGTCACTTTTTCTTGGGACAAGATAGAGGCTTAAAACCTGAACTGATTTCACTGGAGAGAAGGGTGCATGTTTGGAAGCGTGTCTGGTTTTGACAATAGTAGCTTCTAGCAATGGAAAAGAGCTTTTTGTATGGAAATGTGATCTGTAAAGGTTGGTTGTCCTGAAATGTGTTGACCTTCCTCCTAATAAATTTTTGGAGGTGGTGTGGAGAAGTCGTTCATCAAAAAACTGGAAAGCAACTAAATGTTTATTTGTTTGAATTAACATGTTTAAACTACTGCAGGAAAATGCATGTGCATCTTTTTTAAGTTCTACTCTGAGGCAATAAAAGTGTCTACACCAGGTGTTGCACTAGCTTAACTGATCTGAAGGATGTGTATAAATTTAGCTAAACTGGTAGAAATCTTTTTCACAAAGATGTAAGCATCATATCATGAAGCAGTAAATGAAGGTAACCTTAGACTGGTTTTGTGCAAACCCCTGTAGTAAGCTCTGAGAAGCTCGCACTGAGGATTGCTCGTGCAGTAACTGGCGTCCCAAACCTGTTTGTTCCCATATCCTAAGCAGCAGATCTGTTAAGTCTTGCCAGTTGTCCTTTCTGTGTGTTGCGTGGTTAGTCTGTTTAATTCTTGTTATTTTGCTTCCCAGAGACATTAATGTTGCAAATTTTATCCATGTGGTGGTCTGTGTGTCCAAACCTCTTAGGAATTTTTTTTTAATTCATTTGTTAAAGGATCATGTGGATACCTAGAGAAAGAACTAATCTTTTGTTCAGATACAAATTGCCGAGTCAATGGACAGGCTGGGTGAAAAAGCGGCTTACTGGTTAACATTTTCATAAGCATAGGTACTATAGTAAGCTTCTGAAAAGAAGTCAGGCAAACTGTATTCCCCAGGAAGTCAGAATGTCCAAAATTATTCCAAAACTTTGTTTTTAACAGCACTGGTCTCTAAATGGTAAACTCAAAAAAAATTTTAATCAGAGTTTATATTTTAGTAGGTTTTATTTTCAGTTTCTAATTCTGGAAAATAAACAGATTCCTTATCTTGGTATAGCTGTGCGCTCCCTCTGCATTTCTATGCACGTTCTTTAACACAGACCTCCAGCTGCTATTTAAGAATTCTATAGAGACTTTCCCTGAGAAGGAAAAAAGTATGACTAGGCTGGCTTGGGTGTGTCAGATAGACACTGCAGACAACCTAATTTGACTTTCAGATGATACTTCAGATACTTGTAGTGGCAGGACACAGACTGTTAATACATGAAATGCT
The DNA here is from genome assembly GCF_000708025.1 of Charadrius vociferus. Lineage (NCBI taxonomy): Eukaryota > Metazoa > Chordata > Aves > Charadriiformes > Charadriidae > Charadrius > Charadrius vociferus. The sequence continues at coordinate 5,306,744 of NW_009648955.1, forward strand.
CAGTGTCTTTGGACAAAGGAAGTAACTGTATATCTGTTTCTGTAAGAACTAGAGGCATAATAATGTTTTGTATTACAAGCCAGTTGTTTGAAGAGTTGAGTGTGGCCATAAGTTTTCTGGGTTACAGGATGGTCCACGCTCACACCAGTGTCCTTGCTTTCCTTAGCAGACCATTTTGACAGATGACTGTGTGAAGCGGATGAGGGTTGGACTCTGAGCTGTAGGTATATACAGGATAGTAAGTTGGATACCAAATCCAACTGAAATTTGGTCCAAAGCTTGTCAAAGGAACTTTATCCTTAACTTTTAATTTAAACCCTGCCTTGCCAGTTCTCAGACACAAATACAATTAAGTTCTGCTGGATTAACAAGCTAGTTTATGAAATTCCTTAGCATGTGTGGCTTTTTATTTCTTCCTGCATGAACTGCTTATCTTCTTGCTTCACTGTTTTTAAGATGGAATGTTGGGATCTCGGTGATAGGAATACATGCTGCATCGTTGTGCTTCCTATAAGCTGATGTGCATTACATCCTTCTCGGTTCTCTTTGTCCAGACTAGCTGGCTGTTGGCTACGTCATGTCCAGGATCATTTAACTAAACATTTCTGCACTAAAAGCATGTCTTAATTTTGTCGTAATCGTTGCTGGAATTAAAATGAAACTGAAGTACTGATTACAGATGAGTTTATATCAATAAAGCAATTTAATTGTGACTGAATTTTCTTGTCCTTTGATTAATATTGGGATGCTGCATGACTTCATTTGAATAGTGCGTGTCATTCCTTCTGCCTCCCAGTTTGGTATGATTATGTAAGAGTGAGGGTGTTGGAAGCTTTCCATTTCAGTCTGCCATAGTGAGCAGGTTTTTTGTGAGGGTTAACGCTTTTCAAATACAATATTTATAGTCTTTATAATCTCAGGAGCTGATTTAACTATTAATGCATGTTAGTATTCACAGAATAATAGGAATGGTGCTTGAGAGGGCTCTCTGGAGGATCTCTGTTAGGCTAAACCTGGTCCAGTCTCTAGCTTGAAGTAGGATTATCACCAACACTAGAGCAGGTGAGCTTGGCTTCTTGCTGAATCCTGGAAGCCAAGGATAGAGACTTTTGATCTTCCCTTGGCAAGTTAATTCACAGTTGTGTCTCAAAACATTCATTCTTAAGGTCCAGAACGAAAGCAGTTTGGGATTTAACATTAGGGTTTTACTATCACAATGATATTATAGATGAGAAATTCATTTCCTGTGGGAATAAAACTGACTTTGACTTTCACTAATTTCTGCTCTTAAGTCACATGTATATGAAAATATCTGGCATGTTTAAGTTACCCTAACTGCAGTCTTCCCAAGCTGTTTGTAATTTATCAATATTGGAATATTTGTTGAGAATAGTATTTTTGGCAATGAATCAGAATGTGTAAGTAATAAACTATAACTGCTGAAATGGTTTTGAGCAGCTGCTAGCAAATCACAGCTGTTTAAGGATGAGGTGCTTATGTCCAGACTTTGTGAAGAACTTAGTCTGTGCCAGCCTACCAAGCTACAGTGTTTACTTATTTAATACCTGTCCTAGAACATGAGTGAAAAATATGCCTGATTTAAAACAAGTTAAAGGGGGAAAAAAAAACCAACCAAGAAAAAACCCCAAACCATGAAATGTAATGGATTTCTTTTTATGAAAACGTAAAGGAGAGACGTTGTAACCTGTGAGCTAAGCTACCTGGTGTAGAAGGGTCCAGCAGCCTTTCTTCAAACAGTAAATGGGAGCAGCTTTACATTCTTGTGAATCATAGTTCTGTAATCAGTTATTTCCCATACCCTGAGTGCTCTGTACCTGATTACACTGCAGTCACAGTGACTCTGTTCCTGTGAATGAGTCATTAACACATTAGCTCTTGAAAATGTCTTTGCCTTGTATTCATTAAAAGTGGTCTTAGAACTTTCTAATAGCATTCTTTAAAATAGATTTTTATTTAGAGCAAAGTATTTGGGATTAAATCATTCTAAAATAGTCAGCCTTCACGATTTCCTGTTTTTTTTCCCTAAGGTTTACTATTTCCGGCTCCTGAAAGTAGCAGCCCTTCATTCTGCCTTCGTCCGCTGGCCTGGCCGGCCGGCTGCCACTGCTATCTGCATGTTGGTGTTTTTATTAATGCAGTCACTTGGGCGAGATTGCTGCTGGCTTTGCTTCCTTTCGGCACTAATGGAAGCCAAAAGTATTCGACAAAACTCATCAAGGACTTTTCTCAACCACAACTGTGTCTGAACTACCCTATTCAAAAATAAGTGAGAAGCTGAATGCCTCAGTCCTAGGAAAGAATGAAGTCCATGTGGTTGTGGATAGCTGTGACAGCCATAAGCTATGCACTGTTGTGATTTATGATTGCTCTAGAGTACCTGTGAAAAGTTATCTTGTAAGCTGCTTAGTCTCAAAGATAACCAGCACATGTAATACTGGCTCATCCTTCCAGTAGCTAAAGGAGACCGACAGGAGAGGTGGGGAGGGACTTTGTACAAGGGCATATAGTGATAGGATGAGGGGAAATGGCTTCAAACTGGAAGAAGGTAGATTTAGATTAGATACGAGGAAGAAATCTTTCACTTTGAGGGTGGTGAGGCACTGGCACATGTTGCCCAGAGAAGTTGTAGATGCCCCATCCCGGGAGGTGTTTAAGGCCAGTTTGGATGGGGCTTTGAGCAACCTGCTCTAGTGGGAGGTGTCCCTGCCTATGGCAGGAGGGTTGGAACTTGGTGATCATCAAGGTCCCTTCCAGCCTAACCATTCTATGATTTTAGCTTCTCAAGACCCTGTGAAAGGGTAAAAGCACACAAATGCATTATGTGTTCATCAGAACTACAGTGCTGAAGTCTTGTTTCATAACTGTTTGATAAGTACTTAAAATTCATGAGGAGTTGTATTTTTCCTTAGTTTCCCTGTTTTAAGTATTTTCTGTATTTTCCCAGTACTTTCAGTTCTTGGAGACCAAAACATGCTTTATTCCCTACAACTTTCTCAGCTTTCATGGTTTTGTTTCAGTATCTGAAGGGCCCTCGTGCGTTGTACTGCCACGAGGTAGCTGAGTCCGATTCTGGAACCTGCGATATGGGTGATCTCAGTTGCTTTTCATTTCTCATTGCTGCTGCTCCAGTGCTCCCTCAAATATGATGCTGCCATATGAGCAGGCACAGAAGAGTGGAATCCCAGAGGTTTCTACTTGCTCATCAGGGCTTGCAGGGAATTTGGATCTGTTTTGTACTGAGAGAATCACTTGCTCAGGTGTGCAACATGTAGAAAAGGAGACATCTAATGATCGGTTTACTATGAGAATATCCTTTTGCTGGGGAAGAAGAGAGATCATTGATATTTCTTCATGCCTTCTCACTATTCTATCTGTTTCTGACTGAAGTTTACCTGCTTGCCGCTTCACCCTATCAGTGATCATCTGCATCCTGAAAGACTGTTAAAGGCTTCAATCTCCAAAGCTCTTAATCTAGACACCGTCGTAGGCAGAACTTGGGTCTCTCCATAAACCACATGGACCTGCCAATACACTTCAACTTCTCAAAACAGCATCATCCCAGGCTCTGCTTTGGTTTAACCTCCAAGATAATTAGTCTGAATTATATTGCAAAGTATCACCCTAAGGAAGAAAAATGAGGACTGTAACATACACAATCTGGGGTAGAAAGCTTAATGTCATCTTCTCAGTGATTTTGAGCTTGCGTGTAGCCTGTGAAATCCCAGGGCTCTCCAGCCCAACCAGCGTCACAGGACTTAAGGACATTCGGTATTTTGACTGGATCAGGTAAAAAGGTCTTACGTACATGTATAAACTCATGGAGATCATTCTTTTGAAGGTAAAAAACACACAATGCTGTACAAATGTGAAGTTTTATTGTGATTTTGAGTTCTTCTAGAAATAGACTAAACCAAACAAATCACTGATTTATTGTGGAAATGGAAAGGAGCAGAGTGTTAACGATTGGCTACAAAACCATACACTGGAAGGTTAAAAGCCAAAAAACTGTGTGTGTAAATATGTTTAATGAGTACAGTTGTTGATAGCAAACACTGGCTGTACATGACATATCTTGTACTTATAGAATACATCTATATACACATTTATATAAGACTGGAAAGGCACTAGAGTTTCCCAAATAAAACACAAGTAAATTAACAATGTAAATCCAAACATGGAGGTCGGGGAGTCTGTTTAGGGAGACGTGCTGGAAGGGAAACTTTGAAAATCACATGGGAAATTAGAAATCAGTCTCTCACTGGTAGCCGGGGAATTCAAAAGTCCAGCTCCCATTTGTATCTTCAAAATCTCCCTTAATATACTGGTCAGATGCCAAAATAATGCATGTAGTGTGAGATTAATGAGTCTATAAAGGAAACGTACAGTACTGCAGCAAACTACATAGCATTAAGCTTCTTATGAAGCTGGAGAGCTTACTATAAAGCCTGGCAGTCCTGTTCCTGCTGTTCTTATAACTGTAGAGATAAACAGGTTCTTACAATACTGAGAACGTCAATACATTCCTGTGCAAGTAGTGCCCAAGAGATCTTGGAACCAGTTGTGGGGGAAGGTGCCATCGGAATAAGGGAGGGTGGCCAACCCCAGTGGCCAGCCTTTCATCTGCTTTTGCCAGAGTGACCTTGCTGCCTTCATTTGATTGAAATGTTGATGGTTTAAGAAAATATGTTTGGGGTTTTTTTTAATCTCTTGAAAAAACATCACTGGAGAATAATAATATATGAAGGAAATGTGATAAAACGAAGCTAAGATAGATAATATGTGTATGTGGAAAAAAAAAAAAAAGCTATGTAGAAATGAGTAGTAAAACTATCTTATTTGTGGGCTGTCTTTTAATGATTTTAGCTTTTGTGATTTCACTGCTTTACCTACGGAGTGTAGGCCGTAAGTGCAAGATGAGTATCAGTAGTTTTGCAGATCATGATTTTAGCAGTTGTAGGAAACGCTGAATATGCTTACATGACATTTATTTACATAGGAAATTAAAGCAATAACCAGCAGTGTTCAAACAACTGCGATGTCTGTGTCACAAGCATTATGCGTAGAGTGGCAGATCAGTCAGGCCAGGGCAGATCTCATGGAAGAAGATTCACTTTCTTTTTGGAGACGCAACTGCTTTGGTCTAATTTTCAGAGCAGTTACGCCTGTAAAAGACAAGAGCATCTGCTGTGCAGGGAATAATGGATTTCATAATTGTGTGCAAAATCATGCATGTGTTTAAAGTCCTGTTCCCTCCACACCCTTGGTGAGCTGTGTGAGCATAGGTGGACATGACATGGCAGCAGACCAGCTGAATGACCACACTTTCTGAGACACCTTTGGTGCTCTTGTTATTGTAAAGGCCCATGATTCCATTCAACCGATTCTTGCTTTCCTGAAATATTCCATTACTTCTACGTTCCAGATTTTGCCTTTATTCATAGGGAGTGTTTATGCTGGCCGGCTGCGCTGCAGAAACTGTAATGGAGAGTTTGGACTTAATGCCGAGTGCCCCCGGCTCCAGCTGTGTCTCCTTGCTCCTGCCCCGGGGCTGCAGGGTGCAGCCTGGAAGCAGGGTTGGTCAGATGTACCCGAGTCTGCAATGGAGCTGCTCTCTCATGGTGGAAGCTCCTTTTATACTTCATTCCAAATTTTTTGGCGTGGTATACATAGTAACTCAGATATAAAGTCCTGACAACTGCTGTGTCACCTGTTGAGCACCCTCCTATTATGCTTTTACTGAAAAAGGATGGATTAGTGCAATTACTAGTGGCTTTAGCAGAGACAAGAAGTTAGAAGCTACAATGGGTTCTCAGGCTGTACAGACCAGTAACCCCCAGACTATCTCGGAGAGAAGTGGCTTCTCCTACAGTAGTTTTAGTCTTTTTGTAGATACCTGATTGTCTTCACTGGATTATTTTGTCGAGAAACCTGTGTTCTCTCCCAGGAAATTCAACAGCAAAATTCACACTGACCCAAATAAGCAGATCCAAGGAGAGCTCCTGTGTTTCCCAAAGGATTTGGCTGGCATCGCAGAAAGTCCAGCTTTTGTTCATTCCTTAGTAAGTGTACATTGAAGTTATGTCTTAAAAGATAGCACAAAACATCTTGGAAAGATTTCTTTGTTTTAAATACAATCAAGACAAAGCACAAATCTGAAAGTATTCCTACGCAGAGCTGTCAGCGCAGCACTGCAAGGACAGCACGTGTTTAGCAGCGTAAGCAAGCTTGAGCCAGCGATAACCTTGCCAGTGTTTCCTGCTACTGGATATTTTGTGTTCGTGATGACCATTTCTGAGCTCACCCTGCAAACATGCAAGTATTTGCATATTCTTTGTATTTATTAGTATTGAAGGTGGTAAGTCTGCTGAGTTGAGAGATGTACGCATGCGCTCAGGTACTTAGAGAATTAGGATCTCAGGGGCACAAAATGGAGGATGCACCATATATAAGCAACTTGCAATTATAGTCACTTGTTAAAATAGTTTACAGTGGCCTGTGAGGCACAAGAAGGAACATAGCACAGCTTTAAATAAGTATAAAATTTTAGATTGCATATCCTATATTTTGCTGAAATGTGAAACTTGCACAATTATTTATGCCACAGATGAGTTGCATCTAATAAAAAAAAAATCCTGAAAAAAAAATCAATCTTTCTTCCAGTTAAAACAATTCTCCATTTTCTTTCTGTTAGCCTATGAGACGGTACTTTCATTTAATGTCACAATGCTCTGTGACTACAGAAGTTACATATATTTATGAAAAAATGGACCAGTATATCAAATTAAATAGAATATATGCACCAGGGAATATTATCCTGGAGTACTTGTCGATGGCGTGAGTGTCGATCCGCATGCTGACGTATCTCTGGTTTTTCCTCCTGCCCGAGCCCCTCTCAGACCCCAGCGCCAGCTGCACCATCATTCGGTCTTGTTTATCTCCGTTCTCGGACACGTAGTGCCCCAGTTCGTTCACATCCCCATCGTTGTAGCTGCCGTCCATCATCATGGGCCGAGGCTGAGGCAGGCTGCACGCACAGGGAAGCTGTGGACACAGGTAAGTGCAGGATGGTTTTGAGTTGCGTCCTGATACAGACAGACATCCATTTTCTGCTTAGGAAAGTAGAAGAGGGGACAAGCCTGGGGAAGCTTGGGACAAGCTGAGATTCAAACGGGAGAGCGAGAGGATGGAGCTGCGCCACAGCTTTTTGCTTCTCCGTTTTCACGTCTGCAAGACACAGCGCGGTCAGGGAGAGAGCAGGGCTGTCTGTGGAAAAGCTCATTTGGCTTAACCAGAGCTATCAGGGTGTAAAAAAAGGTCGGACTGTACCTTGAAGCTGAGAAAATTAAGGAAGAGGGCAGAGGGAAACCACAAGAAGCGAGGTATGAGACTTGCCCCATATGAAGAGAAGAGCTATAATTTAATGTAATGAAGGCAGAAGGGGGAAATTTGGATGATTTACACAAGTTTAGGCTGTGCCTGGAGAAAGAAAGGTGAGGGAAGTCTGTCATCTCTTATCTGAAGCCCAAAACACAGTATCCATCTGGTGCTATTCACAGGTTTGGATCTTCAGCATAAAAAAATATTTAAAGGTAAAATCCTAATATACAGGCAGTGGAGGACTCTATGTAGAGGGAGTTAGCATCTGCAGACTCTGAAGAAAGAGCAGTGAGCTTGGGTGTGGGTTGTCTGCAGCAAACCTTTATAACCCGGAATACCTCACTGCTCCTGTCTTTTTACAAGCACTGCATTGTCCCCAGGCAGCTGAGCGCAGCACCCTGTAGTCACAAACTTTTGAACATTTCCAGACATTTGCCATACCTTTTCCCAGGGGCATAAAGCTGCATCGGAGATAGAAAACCTCACCTTGTCGCGCAGTTTCCTCTCCTTCCGCTCTTGCACCGTAGTCAGGTAATTCACTGCTGCATATTCCAGCACTGAGAGGAAGACAAACACAAAACTGACCCACAAGTAAATGTCCACTGCTTTGATGTAGGAAACACGAGGCATGGAGGCGTTCACTCCAGTGATGATGGTAGACATGGTCAGCACAGTGGTTATCCCTGGGAATATACCAGCAGGGAGACGGTAAGACACTTTCAAACCAGACTCTTCACCAGAAATACAACTGTCGTTACAATTTCCTGACATCTGGATTTACCTTGCAGTATTGTTTCTCACATTTGAGCGATGGGTTTCACTGCCTGAGCAGAGTCCAGGCACCCCTGGTTTCTAACCGGGGTTTTCTTGTCTTTTTGGTGAAAATAGCTCTAGTTCTGGCCTCAGGGTGTTACTAGCCTGGTTCCTCACCACACCACCAGTCTCCCACCCTATGGCCAGGCAGCAGCCCTTCGACCTCGTGCTGGCTGCACCCCATCTCCAGGTTCAGGACAGTCCTTGGAGGGGTACAAGTACATTGAGTTGGACTCGGTGATCGTTACGGGTCCCTTCCAACTCTAGATATTCTATGGCTCTACGATTCTGAATATCTCAGCTTCTAGTTCAACCCCTCCACAGGATGGGCACAAGCAAAACTCATCTGCTGCTGCTGCTTCCACCAGTTTTCCCAGCCTGTGTTTTCCATCTACTTCTGGTAAGTCCTGCTTCATGGGAAGTCACAGAAGTCACCAGATGGCTCTCAAGCTTCCCCAGAGCAAGAGCAGAGACTAATGGGGCCCCACAGGGCAATGCTGTCCCACATTACACCGTGGGTGAGCACGACGAGCACATCAGCAAGGGCAGGCGGCCCTGGAGTTTGGTGTTATCCTGGCTCTGAGGGAGGCTCTCTGTGGCCTTCTTATTTCAGGGGCTAATTATGTCACATGAACAATCCCTTTGAAAGTTGAAATTATTTATATAAGCACAAAGGACTGAATTCACAGGAATATCCAGGAGCTGCAAAGTACTGCTAAAGGCAGTGCCTACATCTTCTGAAAAGCCATAGCCCAAACCCTAATGCTCCTTTTAATGATGTCTCAAGGCAATGGATGCTGTTTCTAAAGACAGACATGGATAACTGCCCCATTGCCTCTATACATCCTCTCCACTGAAGAATATGATTTTAACAATAAATAAAATCCTGAGGTGCGTTGCCTGGAATAAGCAAAAGCAAGCTTGGGCTCAAAGTCTGCAAAAAATACAAACGGTACTTTGCTAAGGGCAAAGCATCCTCTTTAGAAGAAGATTTATGTCCATATCATGGTTCTGCTCCCATGGTGATTCATCTGACATATGGCTTCATCTATCTGAAAGGTGCTGCAAAAGGGGAAGCTGAATCCCTCGTATTGCCCTGTAAACTCATTTAACAAGTTGAACAGCACAGCTCAGCTGACTGTGTTACCTCCACCCTCCCTCCTCTAGCAAAACTCAATAAAGTGAATTTTTGTTAGGTCTGCTAATACTGATTTTCAACTTCTGACTCACTGAAGTCTCTCAAGGATACTGAGACACTTTGGGTCTATATGTGCCCTGTCTCTGTTAACAGCAATAAAAGCAGAGCAGGACATTTGCTCTCTGATTTGCACCACGTACAGCCAGTGCTTGTGCACACAGGGAAGGCAATTCACTCGGCACTGCAGGGCAGATGGAGAGTTTGTACCATGGCCAGTCCCCCGTATGGGGGACACACGGGTGGCATAGCTGATTTCCGTGCCATAAGGCAATGCAGAAGCAGTGCATAGCACAGGGCATTCTTTGCCTTGACGGTCAACAATTATCTCTTAGGTCTGCTCACTACAAGATTGTTTTTACCCAAAGGGACTCTGGCAGGAACTGCTCGTCGATCAATCCAGAAGGACACCCAGGACAACATAACCATGAGTGTGGCAGGGAAGTAGGTTTGGAGCAAGAAGAAGAAGATGTGTCGGCGTAAAGTGAAGTTTATGTAGAGGCGATTGTACCACCCTGTATAACAGAGAGAAGGAAAAAGAGAAGTCACACCAACATCAAACTACTTTCAGATAAGGTGATGTTGCATCAGGAGAATAGCCCCTCATTTGCGTTTAGAAAAACACAGGTAATGACCACAGATCATTGCAGTTTACAGAAAAGACTCCTTACTGAACCAACTGTCGGTTGGGGCCACATCTTCCAGAGAAGATAATATAACCTGTGCAGCCATAGAGTTTAATTCATGTTAGAACTTGGTGTGATCTTGAAGCGGGATTGCCTTTCAAGACTACATAACCATCAAGATGGAAGTCTGTGTCAGGGACAGCAGCCTCGGCATGGAAGAGAAGCAGGTCTGATGGGCCAGAGGGAGACCTCCCAATGGACGGTGCTCCACAGCCAAGGTTGAGAGGAACAGTTTGCAACCTCTTCTTCCCCCATGCCACTCTGGCAAGCACACCAGTACCCACCTGTGCTGCTGTAAAAGGCGAGCTTTGTGGTGGTGTGAAACTCCTGGATCAGGAACTGGGAGAGTGATATCCTCTCATCTGTTTTTAGGGAATCGTTCCCGTTCTTCCAGTAGAGCATGAGGTCATCTTCGGTGTAGGCATCTAGGGGAGCAGAGCAAACCTCGGTGCAGTGCACTGAGCCGGTGGCTATCATGCCCACAGCTCAGGATGTGTCCACACACCTTCCAGGCTACCTGTGAGGTCCTGGCTGAAAAGGCCAGATGCCACCATCTGCTGAGAGCCATGCCAGTGGCGGATACGGTTGTGGCAAGGAGTGGACTAGCTCATTGCCACAGCCCTCAGGCCTGGTCCTTTTTGTAAACCCTTCTGTTTCTCTAATCATAATTTTGTCCATATAACCCATGCATCAGGTAACCCACTGCATCAAAACTTGAATAACTGTCCCTTATAATCATCCTAAAATCAGAAGCAAAGGAAAGGAGACTTCAAGGAAAGAACCTGCTTGGGGTAACGGGAGGAACAGGCTATTAACAGTCTGAGGTACGTGGGAGCACAAATTCTTGGGTAAGCTTTCTGCCTGTGATGCACACATGAACATTACAGGTCTTGGTTTTTAAATGCATGTGGAAATATAGTAATGTTAATCCTTTCAGATGGGGTTTAGTAACAACTTTTCCCAGAGAGGGAGAAAAGAAATCACACAGAAATATATTAGAACAGAATTAAGATTATAATTCCTCATTGTAAGCTTAAGAAGGAAAAGAAAAAAAAACTCCTAAAAAGCTAAAAGTTTAAAATCTCTGTATGAATTCCAGCCAATTTGTGTGTGCATCATACTTAGGACAAAGGAGCTACATGTGGGTATAAGATGGATTTATCTCACATAGGTATGAGAAATGTAATAGGAAGGTGGTTAATGTCGCTGCCCCGCTGTGGTTTCTACACCACAGATGAGCAGATGGTGCACGTGAGGGGCAAAGTGCCATTTATTTATGTGTTTGAGGGCAGCTGGGCAAGCAGGTACTGTGGGGGACTGCCAACCTGCAGGCAAGAGGCTTGGGGTCCTCTGGGGATGGGGTGGCAGTGGGGCAGCCTGGCTTGCTTTTGGGGACACTGGCAAGACAGCGCTCACAGCTGGTGTTTAAAAACACTGCATTGTTGGAAACATTATCTACTTCCAGTGAAAAAATATGGGCAGGGAATTTTTCTTAGTGTTGAAGTCTGCTGACTTTGGTTAGAGCTCCCATGAATGTAGTGGCAGTTTCATTATTGGTATAATTATTGGCATAATTAAACAAGTTTGGGTGCCCATAGGGTGCAGCCCTTGGGTCCCCTATGCCTCTGCTGTACTTACAGCTTTCAATCTCCAGGGAACACGTCTGAGTGTCCAGGGGAAAGCGACTAAAATCCATGTTGCACATTGCCGTTACTGTAACTCTAGGAATAATAAAGACCACCCCATTAAAAACTTGTCTTTTATGTGACTGAAAAATAGTAAAGCTGCAAGTTTCGTTTTTTATTAAGTAACCATCTGGACAGTAACAGTCCATTGAAAATAAATACCTTCCATTTAGCTAAGGCCATTCCACTTAAGTTAAAGCCATTTCTTCAGCAAACCAGTGTTAGAAAATATGACTGGAAAGTTAGGCCACCACAAAATGCTATGAGATGACAAAAATAATGGAGAAGAAAATGGGAAAGAACAGCGAGGGCATGTTTTCCTCTTTGACTATCAGCAAGCTTCTCTCTGCAGAGATCTGTGCTTTCAACAGACGCTTTGTACAATAAAATAATTTACATTTATCAAAGCCACCCTAGTGCCATGAGGGTTGCAAGTAATTTCTCCACACTGTGAATTTCCAGCTGCTCAATGAGAACCAGGTGATCACACCTGGGTACCAGCCACCAGAGGGCAGAGGCAGTGCCTCGAGTTAGGGCTGGAGCTGGTGTGCAAACAGACCACTGAAATGCTCTGCCCCATCAATCAAAAGCTCTGGTCTTGCTATACTCCGATTATGTCATTTTTAATAGCATAACTTTGTGTTTGCACTGGAAGCATCCATAAATCTTGACTTAACTGGCTTGAACTGCAGGGAAGTAAATGAAAATAGAACTATAAATCATAATGGGGAAAGAATTAATGAATTATAGCAGGGCTAATGGTAGACCAATGTCTGTCACATAATGATAAAAACAAGATGCGGTCCCTTATGTTAGTCCTTCTGCATGTGCGGGCTCCCGTTGATGTTGCTTTCCTATCTGGATTTAGTCTTTCAGTGAAAGTGCTTGGCTCAGATTTGTTGTTTAGGTGCCAGTGAGGTCTACAGTGGCTTCCAAGACAAAAGGAGACAAAGTCTGGCAAAGAACCCTAAAAAGGCAGATACCAACAAAAAATACAGTCTACAGACAAAGGCATTCAGCAAAGGCAGGCAGGAATGACCCGTTTGCTCTTATAGGGAGACTGGCATTCATACTTCCCCCGCGTTCATAAAGCACTCCAACCTGCAATCGCCACTGAATAAATTAATGAAACTCTGTCAGTTTGCTATTCAAGATGTTCACCACCATTTTGTACAGGACAATTGTTTAAGCAGAAGACCATGTGTTGCAGGAGCCAAATAGTTTTATATTCTTCTGTTCCCATCTTCTTTAGACAACCATAAATGTTTGCAATACAGATGATTGGTATCATGCAGCTAAATGAAAGAGTGTATAGGCATGCATGCTATAGCTGAACAGTATTTCATTTTATTGTCCTTTTTTGTATTGTACTAAGGGCCTAAGCAAACTTTACAAAGGTCTAAGGAACACCTGAACCTTGTCTAACATGATGAGTGAAGAAAAAGCTTTAATAACAAGAAGGTAGGCACTATTCAGGCTGTGGATTCCAATGAACAGTAAGATAAAAATATCAGAGAACAGGAAAATTCTTGTCAAACTGATACCCCACAGGGAATCAAGAATTGCTTTGCTTGCCTTCCTTTCATAAAATCATAAAACACCTTGTCAGGCTGAGAAGCTGATCTCCGCACCTTGCAGCAGGCTCAACCCTACCTGTGCCACTCCTAAGGTCTTTGTCTAGCGTGCCCTTAAAGACGCCCACAGCCTTCCCAAGCAACGTGTTCTGCAACCTTATCGTGAGTTAAATCAATGCATCTTGCTGATACTGACCTCCTAGCAGTCAGATTTTCCTTCTTTTTTGTCCTTCAGAACACACTATCATTTGATGGTTTGTTTATTTATCATGTATTTTGCTATTTCATTGCTGTGGAGGTGATGTCAACATTCTCGCATCAGAATATTGTACAGCATTTTCCTCTCTAATATGTTTTTTATGGGTCATTTGGCAATACTTGTTTTCTAATTGGATGGAGCTGCAGTCAAGAAAAACAGAAGCACTGATTCTAGTTTCTTTTGGAGATTGACAGATGCTCCTCACTTGGCATCTCCAAGTATGAAAATGTTACTTATTAGAAAGAAAAAAATCCTGGTTTAATAATGTTCCTTTCAAAGCTGATGGAGCAGTTGGAAAATAAGGGAGAAATCCAGAGTTGGGATCACCCCTCAAACTAGAGGACAAAACAAAGTTTACCCAAAATGTCCCCTTCAAGGAGTTTTCATGCATTTCACACAAAATGCGAGCAAAAAGCAGGAAGAGTCAAAACCAAGTGTTTGGGTTGTTCTAGCCTTACATGTGAGTTACCAGGAACTATATACCCTTGCTCTGAAGCTTGTCACTTCATGTGCTGAAGGGTGTTCTATCTGTTTCGTTGTTTATCATAAAGCTAAAGTTGTGCTTAGTATAATTTATTCTTCTTCGTAATTACGTTTAAGAATAGAAATTGAGTATTTTGCTAGGCCCAGAAACTTTGTTGTATAGTGAAGTGGATAACTATAGCTGCTCTGGACTTCTGTTTATTACCAGACATTGCCCTCTTCCTTAGACTATGCCTTGCCTCTTCAGCAGTGCCCTGCAGGGATCGCAGCCTGCTGGTCCCTGGTGAGTTGCCCCGAGGGACTACCACATCTGGCCACAGCTTCCCAACAGCAGGAGCAGGGACTAGCCATGCACGCAAGGCGAAGGGATGCTGGTGGGATCAGCAACGTTGGCATAGAAATTGGCTTCCTGTGATAGGCACTTAATGAACTTGCACAGGGACTCGGGTGTCAGTGAACAGTCAGCACATTCATTCTTTTTTATATTTTTTTAGTATGAAGTCATGCAAAAACACAATACAGGAATCAATTAAATCGCTTTCTCTCTCACTCTGCTAATAGCTCACATTGACCAAATGCAGCTTTACCTGAGGCTATAAAGTACCTTCCCATCTGGCTGGACCCGCAGCATGACGTTGTCTGTGGTGGTGTCATGGATGAAGGAACGCTTGGAGTGGACAAAGAACATGTCGGGGACCCAGATCTTCTTCACCAGCCTGCCATCAAAGGTCATGCTTTGGTTGTTGGTGCTGGGGAAGGACAGCCTCTCGTCTTTCCAGTAGTGCCTCAGATAAAGTGTCATGGTGAAGTCCTGCAACAAACAGGCTTGCGTCACAACTTACACTTTATCGGCATAGCAGTGATTTCTCCTCTCTGGGACAAACCACAATCAGTAAAGCACCATTCCCAAAGGCACATCCATTCCCTGAGCTTCAGGGGACACAATCAGCTGCAGCTTGTTTATTCCTCAGGTTAGACTGACTTACTGGGTTCAGAAATCAGAGGCCATCCAGGTGGCAAATCCACCTCTGAAATGCAAATGTTGCATTTTGGTGTCTGCAAGCCACTGCAGGGACTAAAAGGCAGACATGCTGAGGCAGACGTGGGTGGAGAGTGCTACCAACCACTTAATCCCCCGACCATATGATTCTGCGTTGCTGGGGCCATCAGTGAGGAAGTATTTGCTGCCTCCATTGCTCTCCACGCTGCTCTGGCAACCGCATTCCACCAGGCAGCTGGAAGAGAGTGCTGCAGTGAGAGCTCTTCCTCCAGCACAGCCACTGAAATCTTTTTGACTCAGTATTTGACCAAAATGTTTTGTTTATTTGTTGGGTTTTTGTTTTTGTTTTTTTTCCTCTTTCTCCCCAGATATTGTATTCTTAGATCTGAGACATACTCCTTCTCTTTAAGCTCTGTTGTATTTGGAATCAGACCCCAGAGCCACGTACACTTGGGTTTGCCTTTTCCTTTATTTCAAAGAAAGCCCTCATGTATCTGAAGATAAGCTCACGCTCAAGTGTTTATAAGCATGGTATCTTTGAGTGTAGCGCAATATATTGCCCATAAACTGAGGGAAATGTCTAAGACTGACCAGTCTGCCCTGGTGTCTGGGGTAGGGGAAGTCAGATGAGTTTGAGGTCGTTTTTTTTGAAACTATTTGACATTTGATTTTTTTTTTTCCACAATACTTTCCAAGCATTTTGAAATATGGGGGTTTCTGCAGTCTTTTTTTTCCATAGAAGTTAGTTGTAGCTTGTGCTATTATTGTACTAGAGGCCAATATACTCTTGGAAATGCTTTATATCACATCTGAAGCTCTAAAGCTCAGCTGAAGCTCCCAAAGACACTGACCATGTAATTTCTTCTTTTTCATTTGATCCATTCTATAGCATTCTTTGACATCTTTCCCTGTATTCAAATTTAAAGAAGATTGTCCTGGAAAACCTTTTACATTAACTCCTCTGTGTTGGTATGTCCTTTAAACAGTAATAAAGTGTCAGACATTTGTTCTTCAGCAAGAAGTCAATGCCTCACTTTTTTGCATAAAGTTACATCTATGGTTGCTGTGGAAAAATCAAATATTGTCAGCTTTCATTAGGAAAAAATTATTAATACTAGTTTTAGGCTATTAAACTGGGAACCACAATATTTTACAATGCGTCATCTGAAAATCCCCCAAGCAACAACCATATAATATCTCCCTCTTCTTTTGGTCCATTTCTCAGAGACACTATTAGCTCTCTTATTATGTTTGCAAATTAATTTCCAACCCTGGGTAACAATCTGTTTTTTTCCTTCTTCCCATCTTTCCTCCAGATAAAACAGCTGCCCCATACAGCCTGCAAAAACTCTGTTAATTTCAGGGTCAGTGGCCCATAATAGATATTTATAATCTTTTAAATTAATTGGACAAAAAGAATCTGATTTGTGACATCCTAATGAAGTTTTATAACGTTCTCTATTGTTTTCCCACTTTCTTGCAAATAGTCGGAAAGTAGGAGTAAAAAAGGAAAGACTGATATATCTAACTCCTCAAGCTTAAATTTAGTACAGAGTGAATATCTCTGTCATTGATGGCTCTTCATTTAAAAAGCAAGCAATGATCTTGCAAAGCACCACGGCCTGTTCCTATAAAGCTGCATGAGTTAAAAAGAATTGATTCTGACAATATAAAGTTTTCTCTATCATTATTTTGCAAACAGCGAAAATTGACTCTGAATGTTTTTTTTAGCTGAGGCCATTCAGTGCTCTTCCCATATCGCTGGGTGTTGCAGCACAATGTCACACAAGACACAGGGGCAGTATTCAAAAAACAGGGGCAGTTGCTCAAAATCACAATGCTTGCTTAAAAAAAGAGTGGGTTTGTCGTTGGTTTTTTTTTTTTTTTTATTTTTAAATCCTCAATGTTAAGTTTTTTACCTTTGTTTTCAAGTCCCAAAGGTTTTCAGGGGCTCTCTGACCACCTTCACAAGCTTTCTCCTCAACCAGAAGGGCTGGCACCATCCCAGGAGAGGCAAAACCTCAGAGTCCCCACAGCTGGCGCTGAGGGTGCCAAGACCACCAGAGACAGGGGGGACAACTGAAGGGCTCCCCGCTGCTGGGGAAAGCGTGCGCCCTGACGTACCTCAGCATTGCACCCCTGCTGTACCTGCAAGCGGTCAGTCGACTGCAGATACCCCAGCCCGCTCAAAAGCTGGAATAGCTGCAGTGAGAGGAGCCCGGCGGGCAACCAGGGTGGCTGCCGAACGCCAGCTGTGCTGCCACACAGCCATGTTCCTGGCATAGACATGGGAGAAGGTAGGGCACAGGCTCTTTAACCCTGTGGCTGTTAATTAGGAGCACAGTGAAATTGGGGATTTCTCGGAAAGCTTCAGAGCTCTTTGATACGTTTGTTGAAAGAGAAAAACATTTTGAAAAGTATTCTGTATCAGGTTGTGATTTTTTCTTTTTCTCTTCCAAAGCAAAAGCTGAGCTGCTGAGAGACTCTGGGGATTCTCTAACAGGGTAGGTCTGACAAGCTCTGATTTTTGAAATGGTAAATAAAATTGGTGTAGGTCTTGCAGTGTATATGCAGGGCCATCTCCCGTTCCTCTCCTGTGCTCCTGCTCTCCTGCATGGGTTGTTGTTTATATGTCATGTATGCATATAAAATCTTCCCATGGAAGATCTCCTGCAAAAATCATACCTTACTTTCAGCAGTGTTTTGTGATGAAAAAAGCCTCTCCAGCAAAAATTAAGACCAAAATCTGCACCACTTCGAGAGCATTTGAACACTGACCATTTTCACATTACTAATTATATGGTAGGAAACAAAATACAGGGTATCAGTAAGGAATTTAGTCTGTGCAGACCACCAGCATTAGTCCTGCGTGCCCCTGAAATCCTCCTTCAGCATCAGTGTGAAGATACAGGAAGGACAGACAGAGCCATATGTTGGTCCCCAGCACACAGCAGGGGTGACACAACTGCTAATGCACCAAGGGCAAGTTCTGGAGAAACTTCTCCCCTTTGAGCTCATTCTGGCTGCCCTGTTGAGAGCAGGACTTGCCAGTCTGAACCAGTGTTGATCTTAGGATGGCTACATGGCTTCTGGTTGGGAGCTAGCTGGCCCCTAACCACCTCACAACATGGCCAAAGTGAAACTGTGTCTGCAGTATTTCAAAGTGCCTTAAAATTAACACATTAATTGGTCTCCTCAGAGCTTTTAAACATGTTACCACTTCTTAAGAAAATGTAAAAACCCAAATCCCTTGGGACAGTCTTGGCAGTGTTGTATCATTTTGTCCTAGAGAAAAGGAACTGTCAGATTTCTTCCTTCTGCTTCAGGGGAGATGAAATGGTAGCATGAGGTCAATAGAAGCAATTGTCGGCAGGTTCAGATCAAACCCAAATCTGCCTTCCAGAGGCTGTGG
>NW_009648955.1:5326975-5373578 GCF_000708025.1 Charadrius vociferus
GGAAGAGGGCGCTGCAGTGAGCGCTCTTCCTCCAGCACAGCCACTGAAATCTTTTTGACTCAGTATTTGACCAAAATGTTTTGTTTATTTGTTGGGTTTTTGTTTTTGGTTTTTTCCTCTTTCTCCCCAGATATTGTATTCTTAGATCTGAGACATACTCCTTCTCTTTAAGCTCTGTTGTATTTGGAATCAGACCCCAGAGCCACGTACACTTGGGTTTGCCTTTTCCTTTATTTCAAAGAAAGCCCTCATGTATCTGAAGATAAGCTCACGCTCAAGTGTTTATAAGCATGGTATCTTTGAGTGTAGCGCAATATATTGCCCATAAACTGAGGGAAATGTCTAAGACTGACCAGTCTGCCCTGGTGTCTGGGGTAGGGGAAGTCAGATGAGTTTGAGGTCGTTTTTTTTGAAACTATTTGACATTTGATTTTTTTTTTTCCACAATACTTTCCAAGCATTTTGAAATATGGGGGTTTCTGCAGTCTTTTTTTTCCATAGAAGTTAGTTGTAGCTTGTGCTATTATTGTACTAGAGGCCAATATACTCTTGGAAATGCTTTATATCACATCTGAAGCTCTAAAGCTCAGCTGAAGCTCCCAAAGACACTGACCATGTAATTTCTTCTTTTTCATTTGATCCATTCTATAGCATTCTTTGACATCTTTCCCTGTATTCAAATTTAAAGAAGATTGTCCTGGAAAACCTTTTACATTAACTCCTCTGTGTTGGTATGTCCTTTAAACAGTAATAAAGTGTCAGACATTTGTTCTTCAGCAAGAAGTCAATGCCTCACTTTTTTGCATAAAGTTACATCTATGGTTGCTGTGGAAAAATCAAGTATTGTCAGCTTTCATTAGGAAAAATTTATTAATACTAGTTTTAGGCTATTAAACTGGGAACCACAATATTTTACAATGCGTCATCTGAAAATCCCCCAAGCAACAACCATATAATATCTCCCTCTTCTTTTGGTCCATTTCTCAGAGACACTATTAGCTCTCTTATTATGTTTGCAAATTAATTTCCAACCCTGGGTAACAATCTGTTTTTTTCCTTCTTCCCATCTTTCCTCCAGATAAAACAGCTGCCCCATACAGCCTGCAAAAACTCTGTTAATTTCAGGGTCAGTGGCCCATAATAGATATTTATAATCTTTTAAATTAATTGGACAAAAAGAATCTGATTTGTGACATCCTAATGAAGTTTTATAATGTTCTCTATTGTTTTCCCACTTTCTTGCAAATAGTCGGAAAGTAGAGTAAAAAAGGAAAGACTGATATATCTAACTCCTCAAGCTTAAATTTAGTACAGAGTGAATATCTCTGTCATTGATGGCTCTTCATTTAAAAAGCAAGCAATGATCTTGCAAAGCACCACGGCCTGTTCCTATAAAGCTGCATGAGTTAAAAAGAATTGATTCTGACAATATAAAGTTTTCTCTATCATTATTTTGCAAACAGCGAAAATTGACTCTGAATGTTTTTTTTAGCTGAGGCCATTCAGTGCTCTTCCCATATCGCTGGGTGTTGCAGCACAATGTCACACAAGACACAGGGGCAGTATTCAAAAAACAGGGGCAGTTGCTCAAAATCACAATGCTTGCTTAAAAAAAGAGTGGGTTTGTCGTTGGTTTTTTTTTTTTTTTTTACTTTTAAATCCTCAATGTTAAGTTCTTTACCTTTGCTTTCAAGTCCCAAAGGTTTTCAGGGGCTCTCTGACCACCTTCACAAGCTTTCTCCTCAACCAGAAGGGCTGGCACCATCCCAGGAGAGGCAAAACCTCAGAGTCCCCACAGCTGGCGCTGAGGGTGCCAAGACCACCAGAGACAGGGGGGACAACTGAAGGGCTCCCCGCTGCTGGGGAAAGCGTGCGCCCTGACGTACCTCAGCATTGCACCCCTGCTGTACCTGCAAGCGGTCAGTCGACTGCAGATACCCCAGCCCGCTCAAAAGCTGGAATAGCTGCAGTGAGAGGAGCCCGGCGGGCAACCAGGGTGGCTGCCGAACGCCAGCTGTGCTGCCACACAGCCATGTTCCTGGCATAGACATGGGAGAAGGTAGGGCACAGGCTCTTTAACCCTGTGGCTGTTAATTAGGAGCACAGTGAAATTGGGGATTTCTCGGAAAGCTTCAGAGCTCTTTGATACGTTTGTTGAAAGAGAAAAACATTTTGAAAAGTATTCTGTATCAGGTTGTGATTTTTTCTTTTTCTCTTCCAAAGCAAAAGCTGAGCTGCTGAGAGACTCTGGGGATTCTCTAACAGGGTAGGTCTGACAAGCTCTGATTTTTGAAATGGTAAATAAAATTGGTGTAGGTCTTGCAGTGTATATGCAGGGCCATCTCCCGTTCCTCTCCTGTGCTCCTGCTCTCCTGCATGGGTTGTTGTTTATATGTCATGTATGCATATAAAATCTTCCCATGGAAGATCTCCTGCAAAAATCATACCTTACTTTCAGCAGTGTTTTGTGATGAAAAAAGCCTCTCCAGCAAAAATTAAGACCAAAATCTGCACCACTTCGAGAGCATTTGAACACTGACCATTTTCACATTACTAATTATATGGTAGGAAACAAAATACAGGGTATCAGTAAGGAATTTAGTCTGTGCAGACCACCAGCATTAGTCCTGCGTGCCCCTGAAATCCTCCTTCAGCATCAGTGTGAAGATACAGGAAGGACAGACAGAGCCATATGTTGGTCCCCAGCACACAGCAGGGGTGACACAACTGCTAATGCACCAAGGGCAAGTTCTGGAGAAACTTCTCCCCTTTGAGCTCATTCTGGCTGCCCTGTTGAGAGCAGGACTTGCCAGTCTGAACCAGTGTTGATCTTAGGATGGCTACATGGCTTCTGGTTGGGAGCTAGCTGGCCCCTAACCACCTCACAACATGGCCAAAGTGAAACTGTGTCTGCAGTATTTTGAAGTGCCTTAAAATTAACACATTAATTGGTCTCCTCAGAGCTTTTAAACATGTTACCACTTCTTAAGAAAATGTAAAAACCCAAATCCCTTGGGACAGTCTTGGCAGTGTTGTATCATTTTGTCCTAGAGAAAAGGAACTGTCAGATTTCTTCCTTCTGCTTCAGGGGAGATGAAATGGTAGCATGAGGTCAATAGAAGCAATTGTCGGCAGGTTCAGATCAAACCCAAATCTGCCTTCCAGAGGCTGTGGAGTGTCTGTCCTTGGGGGTATTAGAACCCCACAGATAGAAACCTGGGCAGCCTGCTCTAGCCAGCCCTGCTCTCAGCAGGGATTTGGGCTAGATGGTCTCCAGAGGTCCCATCTGACCTTAGCCCTTCTGTGACTCTTACCATGTCCACCTCAGAAATGCTGTCCAGACTTTCAACTTGGACATCCACCCCAACAGGAATTGCAGGGCCTGGGAGAAAAAAATTAAAAGTTGAGAAAGTATAAATCTGGTAAGATAAAGTAATCCTCTGCCTTTCATATCTTAGAGATAAAAATAGATGTTCAGTCTGAAATAGAAACAACAGTAAACCAATTGAAAATAGAAATGGTTGGAATTAATAACAAAAACCTCCTAATAACAATCAAAATCAGCAATGAGACTGACCCATTACTGACTTTCTTTTTTTATTGTGTCATCCTTCACAAGTCCTTTCAAAATTTAAAAGCCCTGTCTCTAGCACTTGGGTCCAGGGCTTGCCAGCAGAGCATCCATTCACATGGAGACTAGTAGCAGCACAGCTAAGGGGATGTGGGAGGGTTACTCCAAATTTTTCCCTCACTTCTTCTGCTCCTCTCTCAGGCTAACAACATCCCTGGGAGCTACTCCATGTACTTGGCTTTCGCATCGCTCAGTGCTCGGTTGTGGAAAGGATGGGGTGACAGGAGGGGTTGCATTACACGGTACAGGCATGTGTCTGGGGCTCTCAAGGGGAAGGGTTGGGCTGTGACCCCACGTAATAGGGATTTTGATCTTTTTTTCCTCCTCCAGGCTTTGACTAGCCCCTCACATACCTCTGGCAATTACAGTACAGGAGATCTGTCAAGATAAATAGTGCTCACATTAGCAGACTGCTATGAAACTGAAACCTTTTTAAATTAATTGAACATGCTGGTGTTTGGTATATTGAGCATTTAGCAATAAAATCTTCTTCCGTCAGAGTATATAATGGTATCCTGGATTTGAATGACCATCTGTCAGCCAGAAAGGGTAGATAAATTACAACATTCTCTAATCCGATGGGCTGAAAGAAAACATGTTCTCCTTCATCCATTTCCCTGAAAGCTTTGGTTGCTCCAGCACACAGCCACAAAACTGTGAGAAAGCATTAACACATGGTAGTCAAAATATCTTCTTTTGGGTTATAAATGTAATGGCCAGGTCAGTAAGCATGGTATGTGATTTGATTATGCACACACATCACCACAGTAAGACGAAATCTTAGAATTTCCTCATCATCAGGGAATAAACATAAGGTGTATTTGCAGATTTTTATCAGAATACAGTGCCACTGAATACCAGGAATATTATATTGCTTGTAATCACATTCCCATGCCTTTGACTAAGCTATTTGCTTGTCCAAGGAAGAAGGCTATTTCACTGCATCCATATCCCCCAGAGCATGGCATGAATTCACAACACAAAACAACAAAAATTAGAGACAGAAAAGGCACTGCTTGTCATTCTGCTTGTTCACCTGACTACATGTTAGAGGATAAAGGAGCGACAGTGTAAAATAGGAACAGTGACAAATGTGGATGTTTCATACCTCCAAAACCTGGTCTCATGCTGAAATCATGGTCGTCTATTCGCAGCAGCTGCTCTGACTTCGTCAGGGGAGATTTGGTGATGTCAGGGCTTCGTTTTAGGATTGGGCTACCAGGAAGAGAGAAGAACAGCTATGAGTCCTAGGCAGTGCCTGTGAGGAGCATGCACCCACTTCGCTCCGTTACCCCTTAGACCATTTACCCCTTAGACCATAACCATGCAATTGCTTGCGGTGGTTGGCAGCGTGTCATTAAAAAATGATTCCTGCACTCAACATACAGCTTAGGCACCTGTGATAATTCTGGCACTAAGAAAACTTTTGTTTGGTGACTTTTTGCCTCTGTGAAATTATCTCTGCTTTTAGCACAGTTTAGAGACGTTCATTCAAAAGTGTGGGTTGAAGGAATAGTGTGTGTGGATAAGTGGGGAAATGGAAACGGGGGGGAGGCATTTCTGACATTGAGTTATGACAGGGCATGAGGCCAAGAGTTAAGGAAAAAATACATCAGATAAGCTACTGGCTGTTGCCCAGAAACAGAATGGAGACAGGCTGGGAACCAGTCCAGGAGGCAGGCTGTCCCCTAACTTGGGATAAAATGATTAGCTCCTGCCCCAGATTTCTAATGAGGATAAAAAGGAGCATTAAAGACCTTGCAGGTCTCTGAGCACTAACAAGCCTGCGAGGTTCATTCCAGAAAATGTTAGAGTTGCACCAAAGGCTGGGCAGAGGATGGTGTGCTCCTCCTCCACATCTAAGGTGTAAAATGCTGTTCAGTGCCCCGGTGCTTTGGCTGGGGTGGTGGTGGCAGCAGCTCCGTGGTTGCTCCACCATGTAGGTGAAGCTTTGCTGCGCTCCGAGCCAGCCTCATGCCAGTTGTTTGGGCAGCAGGAGGGCTCAGAAACAGGAGGAAAGGTTTTGCTGGTTCTTGGTTTGAGAAAAGATGGCATGCTCAGGGAGGCACTTGTCTGAATACACACAAGACAAGTCAGAAATAGATTAAAGGAAAACAGGACAACAAAGAAACTTGACGGGGAATATGTTCCTGAGATAAAGCTCCTTCTATGAGACTGCTTAGCAGTGCTGTGCTTCTCACAGGCTTGTGGGCAGTTGTACCATGAGAAGCCAACAATCTCCTAACAGAGACCAGCAGTGTTATCAGCGACTGCTCTCTCAAACCTAGAGCTCTATCTGACTACAGAGTATCTTAGAAAGATGTTCCGTCTCAGTATAATAATTTCTAGGAGTGGCGAGTCATCTACTTCCATCAGTGAGTTCTTCTAGTCCTCATGCATTTTAAAAGGTGGTCCCTGCTTCTGCTTTAGATTTAATTCAGCCTCTGAAGGACCTGTGGCATTGTAAGCGTGCATCGGGGAAAGTTTATACCCAGCTGAGATGGGGGAGCGATATTAGCAGGTCACGGGCCAAACCTGCAGCGTTTGTGAGTGGGCTTGACCATGCTCAGAAAGGCGCTTTCTCCCTGGCAGTGGCAGAGGGAAGGATGAGCAGTGTGATGGAGATCCCGCGGAGGGGGACTCAGCTCTGCAAGAGGGATGCTCAGCGGGAAGGCACCTGCTCACACAGCACGGGCGACACCAACCCTACAGCCCAGGGGGCTGTGGAAAATGGCTGTGGTATCACACCTCACTTCCATGAGGCTGTCAGGTAAAGTGGCTGCCTCTGGGACCCGCTGGATCCTACTAATGGCACGACTAAATATGACTGGCATGCTCGTGTGGTGTCCCCTTCCCCTGCCACAGCCTCCGCCCGGCCACGGGGATGCGGCTGGAGGGTTTCGCCTACCTGCCTTGCTTGTGCGCCTCGCCGTGGGCCTCCCGTCTCTGCAGGCAAGCACCGGATCCCCGCGGCGTTACCTTCTGTCACAGGTGCGAAATGGCTCTTACCTTTTCACTGAAGGCTGGTGTCAGGCTGGGCATGGCGGAGGGTGCGGAGGGCAGGGGGTGCGGGGAGCTTGCGGCCAGGACAGGGCGAAAGGAGGGAAGTGATGGTTTTTGTGAGGTGGAACGCTACCAGTTTTGATTGCATGGCAAAGGAGCCAGGCAGGTGGCCCGCCTCCCTCCTCCCGCAGCTATGGCCGGTACCGTCAGGGGCTCTGGAGAGAGGCCATGGTGAGTGGGCCAAGGCGAGCTGCTCGGGGAGTGCAGCCATTACATCTACTCACTGGAGGCAGATTGGTATTTGCATAAGAAAAAAACCTTTTCAAAGGGTTTGGGGGGGGGGAGGGGAGGGAGGGAAAAAAAAAAAAAACCCACTGGTGGAAATATTTGTTTCTGGTTTCATACTATGTCCCAGCTGGCTGTCAAGAAAACTCCTCTCAGGTGTTTGGCCAATGTTTTATTTTGTCATTAAAGGAGAGAATATTGCTTTCAGCAATGTAAGTGCCAGCTTGAGCAAGAGTAATATTTTAAACATTCAACAGTTCTAACTCATCTTTAATTAAAAGTTTAAAAAAATAGCTTCTCTCTGTAATAAACACTAACTCTAATCACCTCTACTAATGAGACTTTTTGCCCACTAAAACATATATTTCAAATCCCTATGTAGAGATTTACAGTGGCAAAACTCCTTTTGCAATTGTTGTCTAGTAGTTAAAATTTTAACCATTTTTGTTAGTATTACAGTTGTTAGCTTTAAGGTTGTTAGCATTAAAGTTAGTTAGGCCTGTTATCTATTGGCATTGGCTGAACTTCTGATACAGGGTCTTGCGTATGACCATTTTGTTATGTACCTGGCGAGATGGTCGGCCTTGGGAATGCTTCTTCACAAGTATCTGGGCTAATTAATAGAGGAACTTTCTGAGACGTTCTCATGGATAATGTGGATTCTGTTCTTGAGTCGTATGAAAAAGAACACCTAATCACGGAAAGCAGGTGGTGGTGTCTTTCTTTGAAGTAAACCATCCTGGAGCTGACAAGAGTGCAAAACTTGAGGATGCTACTAATCTACCCTGTTTTGAAAGGCCTAGCCAGCTTGCCAGAAAAGTGAAAATTCTGGGTGTCCTAAACTGAACTACCTTTATTATAATACTAAAAATAACACCCGTAGGCCAAGAAGACCTTTGCCCATATGAAGACCCTTCCCTTGCACAGGCACAGTAACTGAGGAGAATAACATAACCAATATTATAAACATATGTAAATTACTAACCAATCACTGTAACTGGGAGTGTGCTACCTTGTGACTTTCATGTATACATATGACGAGAAAACCAGCATGGGATGTACATGATTTGTGGAAATATTCCACCGTGTACCCTGGCCAGAATAAAGCAATGTCTCCTCTCTAAACGTAGGCTCTGTGTTTCGGGAGAATCAGGGCTTAGACCTCTTTTGCAGGGAACACAATAACGAGTGTTACCACCCGAGCACCATTGTCCCTTTGGTGACTGGTGGCTGAACCCCAGGCCTTGCAGGACATTTTGTCCCCGGGCTGGGAATTCTCTGAAAGCCGATAGCATTGGAGGGAAATTCATCTTTTTTGCTGCTACAGAGAAGCAGATGACTCCCGCATCGCCCAGACTAGGGCTGTATCGCTGACTCAGCCTGAAATGATGCTTTGGCCATGTGGGATTGGTTTTTTTTCTGGAATCTGCTCTGTTCTTCCCAGATGAGGACTGGGAATAAACCCACAGACAGACCACTGTTTGAAGGACCCTTGGGCCATGCAGTGCCACTGCTATTGCAAGGAACAGGTTATTTGGTGCTGCTTGGACGTGGGCATCACACAGCAAAATGCACTTGCAAATGCAAAATACACTTTCTGGAGTATTCTGCCTTGTCGATCCGCCCTTGGGCTGCCGCTGACGTGTCTCACTGCTGCCCGCTTCTCATCTGCTGGCCGTCAGGAAGTAATTTCACATGTTTTGGGGATAAGCAGATTCTGGCGACAAGCTGACCTACTTACATGACTTTAAAGTGCCCTAGTAAACTCTTGGCTGTTCAGGAACAATGCTGGTATTCAAACAGGGATGAAGCAGGCCATGTTCTTGCAATTTCTAATTTTCAGTTCTCTTTGTAGAGCTTATCTGATGCTTCATGTTGGCCCTGGCCCTATCCTGCCTGTCGAGGGAGCCCTCAAGGCATGGCCATCAGGGATTCGTGGCTGAATCCTCCCTGTCCTCTGCACCCAGCAATCCCAGGTGGTTCCTCTTATTTCTCCACTGCCTCTAAACTAAACTTTATTTCCCTATCACAAACCAGCATAAAATGTACCCCATGCTCCAGCCACTGCAGGGAACTGTGTTCATTTGTGTTTTGGTTCAGTGCATTCACTTCTTTTTGTCAGTCCTATTCCCCCTGTCACAGCTCTGATGTTACCGAGTGTCCTCTGCTTCCCTGCCTTCTCCTGTGGCAGCAAAACATTTTTACCTCTTGCCCATCATTCCCCAGTTACTGTGATTTGAAGCCCCATTTCTTCCTACTCAATAAACAGCTTTTCTAGTCCAGTTCCTGGGGAGTGCTCTGCTGGCTAAGTGATCAATGGAAGCTCCATCACGGGACCCCATTAGCCTGTCCGTTCAGGCTGTGAATCAATGGCAAGCCGCTACAGCTCCCCCTTGCACATCTGCTGTCCCTGAGCGTTTGCGGCAGACAGCCGCACTCAGGAGATTCGGTCCAGACATTGCTCACAGATTGCTCAGCGCAACTGTTTGCCACCACGAGCACATAGCGTCACAGTATTGCTCCTGCCTTCACTGGGGTGACAGGCTGTCTTTAAAACTAACTGATAACTCCTGAGGTAAAATATACTAAATCATGAACAACATTTTTTTTCCCCCAATGTCAATATTTATCTCCTAACAGTTACAGTGCCAAAAGGCATTTCATGGCTCATGAAGCTTACTGAGACGCTTTATGAAAAAGCAACAACAGGAGCAGAATGGCATTTATCCACAGTGCTCCCTGTGCATTGCTAGAGCAGCTCTCAGGCCCCTGATGGCAGCCGGGGTGATGCAAAGTCATCTTTATTCCCCCAGATCCCCCCACTGCTTCAAGGGATCATGAGATGCCTCTGCCCCAAAGGCTGAGGCTTGCTGGGACTGGGGAGGAATGAGGCAACTGAAGCTTAGGATATCTGGGGAAAAAAACCCGGCAAAACTGGATTTTCATCACTGTTGCTACAGACACAAGGCAAAAAGCAGTTACTTTTTTTTTTTTTAAAGCCCAAAATTTACTATGGCAGTTGTAGTCCCTCCAACACAGCAAAAAGGGTTGCAGAGTTAGTGATAACTGTCTGATTTTCAGAAGAAACAGTCCAACCGTGACATCTGAAGGTCCCAGCAAGCATTTCTGAACGCCCAGCTTCACAGGACGTGCGCCAGAGTGTCAGGTCCACACTTGCAGTGTGCACCAGAAAACCCGCAGTACTCTTCATCTTTGAAGTAAGAGCTTTTGGAAGCAACCACAACAAATGTGAGAGAAGCCATTACCCATTTTAGTATTTTAGTTTGTAATTACTTATGCAGCGTACATTTCCCACCTATAAATCGTACTCCTTTTTCTCTAAGGGGGGCAATATACCTGTAGTAGATAGTGACCTATTTTACACTGTTATTAAGATAATCTCATTAGGATCTTGAGAACATTTCTTCCTTGAGGAGTTAAATCAAGATATAGTTTCCGTTCTTAAAAAAAAAAGGCAAGAAAAAAAAAGATTCAATGCACCTTCGTCAAGGGAAAAGTGAAAGTATGTTGCTGAAGTAATGGAGCCAGATTCACACGGTCTTTCCAGGGTCCAAAGGAGGAACGGTAGGTGGGTTTGGTAGAATGGGCTAAGACAAACATTATTATTACCAGATTTCATGAAATTCTGAAACAGTCTGTTCTCTCCACCCCTTTTGATATTCTTAGGTCTGCAAAAAGGGTGGCAGATCAGAGATGTTGGAACAGATCCTATCTCAGGAAACATTGCTGAGATGTGGCTGTGGCATAATCTCTGTCCCTTTGGTTACTTGCAGCACCAGCAACATTTTGGCCAGGGGCTGGGGCGGCAACTGACCCCAAACCTCCCACCATGAGCGGAGGTGCCTGCTGCCCCAGGAAGCCTGCCAGCTGGCTCCTGGGGCAGAGATACCCAGGGTACCCATTTCATCTCTGCTTCTCTCACACCTGGGTGGTGCCTCCACCTCTTCTCCAGTGCAGAGACTGTGGACTCTCCTGCCCTACCCTCTGAAAGCACCACACACTTAATTTTGTCAGATACAAGCTCTGCAGTTCCCGCTGTGCTGTGGTGCAGCCAGTCCACAGTCTCTCCTACAACTGATGTAAGGCAAGGAAGAGTGTGGAGCTGGCTGAGCCAGTTATCAGGAGGACTTTTAATTGGAAAGTAATGAAAGTGATGAAAACTCCCAAATCCCTGCCAGACGTGCCATAGTGCTCAGCTCTGGGGTCCCCATCCCTGGGGGATCACTGGTGGGCAGCTTGGGTTGTGCTTCCCATGCTGCACAGACCGCATGCCGTGCTGGGCAGGGGAATGGCCGGAGCCATGTTCTCCTCAGTCTGCCCATAAAATTATGGCCGGGCAAGGCCCTGATGAAACACTGCTCGAGGCAGAAGGACCAGGAGAGAGCAGCAGAGGCAATCCAACTCCCTGCAGGGGACAAAGCCTCCAGGGAAGACAAGGGGATGGCAAAGGTGTATTGGTACTACTAAAGAACCGTGAGAAGTTTAAAGGTCTTATTAGAGATCTATGCCTAAATGTTTGAGTAGGTTTTGCTTCGCCCTCTGTTTTATGACCAGTTAGTGACTTGGGTTCGTACCATATCAGCATTCTGCCAGTACCTGGCAGATGCTGGGTCAGGGAATGGGGGAGAGGCAGGAAGGGGCTGGGGATTGTATGCGCAAACATACAGAAGGCTTCTGCAGAGAAAAAGTGGGGCATAGGCAAAGAGACCTTGGATCTGCAACAGAGCCTATGCGTTGGGTGAGACTGAGGAGAAAAGAGGCTGAATAGGCAGAGATGGGAAGGGAGGGGAAAGGCCGAAGGGGAAGATGTCAGAAGGAGAAGAGAGGAGACACCAGGCTCAAGCGGTGCCTCATCGTTATGTGGGATGACTCCTGGGGCACAGACACCCTGGAAAGTCCTGTATGAGTGTCCCCTCACCACTGAGTGGTGTGGGACAGAGATACTGCCTGGCCCCTGGAGATGCATGAGCCTTGCTGGGCTAAAGAACCTCCCAGGCTGTGTCCCAAAGGAAGGAAAGAGGTTTTGGGGCAGAGGGTTCACAGAAAGTTCCCCCATAATGTGCCTTTGACTTGCAAATGAATGGGGAAGACCTTCTCAGCAAGCAGGAGATGCTGGTGGACAGGTGGTGCAGCAGGTCTGAGTGAAAACTGGGAGGTAGTCCAGAGCCCAGAAAAGTGCTTTGTGGGAGGAGACAAAGTGAGGTAGTTAAACGACGAGAAGAACCACCCACCATCAGAGGGAGGAGAGAGCATACTTGCAATGGGAAGAAGCTGCTCTGATCCAGCGATGGGCACTGCAGGAGACACAATCCACTGTGTAACATACTAATTCCCAGGGATAATGTAGGATAGAAACCCACTAATTTGTACTCAAATTGGGAGAGCTACAAAGTTGTGAGCTGTAAACAAGTCACTAAAAACTGAGGAAAATTAATCACAAAATGTATTTTATCTTGACATTTGGGAAGCCCTTGTTTGCTTGTAATTATGTTGGGTCATACGTCCTTAGTAAGTTTAAAGATGGTGAAGAAAGGTGACCCATTGATATTATAGGTGGTTCAACCTCTGCAAAGAAATGGGGAAAGACCACTACTTTCAATATTCACATCACAAAGTCTGAGAAATGGTGGGATTCTGAGCTGTTCTACCATCTTATTTTTGAGTGATATGGAAAATTCAATGAGAACCCCATTTTAATCCAGTGTTACTTGAATGTAGGTCAATCTCAGAATGCAAAATATGCAGAGCCAGGAGACATATATACATCCCTTACATTTTGCATTTTCTTTGTTCTTTGCCTGGACATAAACACTGGGAAAATTAAAAAAATAATGGCACAAACCTACACATATTGATTATTTACAGAAATGTCATGCCACCTGAGGTCTTGGCACTGTACCTGATGTTGCAAAAACAAAAGTGTCCCTATGTGGCAGAAATTGCATCCAGCGGGTATGTGTTTGTTGGGTTTTGTGTTTTACAGATTGAAAGGAGGGGTTGGAGGGAGCAGAAGGAGCCAACTGAGGAAGAGGCAGACAAAGTGCCAGGGCTCAGCTAAGTCAAAAAGATAAACAGATGAAGGGAAGGGGAGCAACTAATGGGGCAATGTAGTACATGCTGAAAGATTTCATGCCTGCCCCAGTCTTCGAAGAAAAGTTGACTTGTAAGCAGATGTCAGCACAGTGCAGGTCAGGGAAGGGCATGTTAAGGTATATTTTGATAAACTGGAGGTATTTAAATCAACAGAGACTGATGGTCCTTCCCTGGGAGCACTGGGAGTACCAGCTGTTACCATCTCTGAGCCGTAAACAGGTATCTCCAAGGACTCCTCACAGACAGGTGATACCCCTGAGAGTGAGGGTGAACATAAAAGCTGGTTTTAAGCAGGGGACAAAAGAAGGATGTTGGAGTTTTGACGTTTACAAAGAAACTGGGACAAACTCGTGATCCGTTTTTCTACCACACACACACACCCCCGCTGCCCTGGGCTAACGAGATTATAAAGATCACTCGATGTGGATCTTTGCAATAATTGACGTCAAACCAGTCTAATGTCCTCTCTGACAGTGTAACTGGCCACCTTAGTATAAGCAGGAGGAAAAGTAGATTTGAATTAAGTTTTTAATATTTCATTACTAAACTCGAGAAATATGGTTGAGATGCAACTATGACTTTGAAGCATGGTTGAAAGACTGTAGTTAGAGTAACTGCCATTACTCTGCAGTCAAGACACATTAAATGACATCTCACAGATTTCATCCTGGAAACTACTAGGCAATACTTTCGATAACAATGCAGATGACAGAACTATAAAACTCAGGCATGACAGCATGCTTGAAAGAGGAACAGGCAATTTGAGGTCTAGGATTAGAATTCAAAGCAGCCTCAACATGTTGGAGAAATGCTCTGATGTTAATAAGATGAATTTCAGTAAAATAGAATACAAAGAACGGCACGGAGTACAGAAAAATAATTGTACAAATGCAGAACAGGGAATAACTAGCTAATTATCAACACTACACTTGTCTTAGTTCCTTATTCACAGCAATGAAAGCACCCATAAGCGCAATCAAAAAAAATCTACAACTAAGGAATTTGCTTGCATTACTAAAAATACAGAATTGTAACAATTCTGGTGTTGGGCCAATGTTAAGAAATATTCATATTGGCACAGGACCAGAGACAGATTTAAAGTAAATGTACTGAACAGTAACAAGTCACCAGGCTTTCACCCAGAAAAAAACCCAAGTAAGAAACTGTTGAACCAGTGTTTACATTGTCCTTGGTGTCACAGAAGTGGAAGATGACAATTTTACACTTCTTTGGAAAAAGAGCTCCAAGTGGAATCTGAGAGGCTACAGACTGCTCCACTGGACAAATTCACTACAACCATAGTAAAAAACACCAATGGTAGACACCACATAAATACAGTCTATATTGAAGAAGAGAGAGACGATATGACTTTTCTTGAGGCATGTTATGCACTTTAAGTATAACAGACTTCTCTAAAAAGTTAATGACTGTGTAGATGAAGGTGATCAAGATGACATGGTATACCTCAATTTCCAAAATGGTGCTGACAGGTCCTTTCCAGAGGCTTGTAAAGAAACCAACTGGTCAGAAAGAGGGACGTTACCTTCATGTGAATGGTTGCAAAACAAGAAACAAAAGGAATAATGGAGAGTTTTCACTGTGAAGAAAGGTTTTCAGTATAGTCCCATGGGAATCTATGATAGGGCCACTGTTGTTCAATAAATTTATAAATTGTTTGGGAGAAAAGACTAATTACAGGCAAAAATGTTTACTGAGGATATGTAACCATTCAAGGTAGTCAAAATCAGAACTGGGAGTGGAGAATTACAGCAGGAGTTCATGATGCCAAGTGACTTCAGATAAAATAACAGCAGAAATTGTGTTAGCAAATTCAGAATAGTGTACATCATTTTGTACTTTGTATTTTTGCACTTTTTCAATGGACTTTCAGAAGTACTTTTCAGAATGTACTTTTCTGTGGGTAGTTTTTTCATCAATTCTCCTAGTCAAAAGGAAGGGGGTTGAAAGGGCCAGTCAAATCTGGTGAATCAACAAATTGTTATAGGACAGGTGCCAGATGTTGAGCTACTTAGACCATGGGACTGGCTTTGAGAAACCTGGAGGCTGATGGGGTCCATCTGGCAGAGAAAGAGAAGAGCATCTTCAGTCATAGGCTTGCCAAGCTGGTGTAGAGGGCTTTAAACTAAAGTTGCCAGGGGAGGGGAACCTCAATCCATCCCATTTCTACCAGTTTGATGCCAGTGCCAGCAGTAGATGCCCAGAGCATGCAGAAGGATTACAGGTCAGCAAGAGAGCACCTGAAGTGCTGCACAAAGGAATTTCAACCACTCCAGCCAGTAAGTGAGCTTCATTGGGGGCCCAACTTAAATGCCTCTATGCAAATGAGAGTAATGAGGAGTTAGGGACATGTGCACGCCTGCAGGTCTATGATCTTATCACAGAGACATGGTGGGATGGCTCCTATGACTGAAGTGTTGGAATGGAAGGCTATAAGTTCCTTAGGAAGGACAGGAAGGGGAGATGAGGAGGGGGCGTCACCTTCTATGTCAATGACCAGATGGAGTGCATGGAGCTCTGCCTGGAGATAGATGAGGAGCTGACCAAGAGCTTATGGTTCAGGATTAAAAGGAGGGCAGGGACAGGTGATGTTACAGTGGGTGTCTGCTGCAGGCCACCTTACCAGTAAGAATGAGCAGATGAGGCACTCTATAGACAGATAGTAGCAGCCTCATGTTCACAGGCCCTGGTCCTCATGGAGGACTTCAACCACTCCAATGTCTGTTGGTGAGACAACACAGCAGGGCATAAGCAATCCAGGAGGTTCCTGGAGTAACTTCCTTCTCCAAGTGACAGAGGAGCCAACAAAGAGAGGTGCTATGCTGGACCTTGTTCTCACCAACAAGGAGGGGCTAGTGGAGAATGTGAAGCTCAAGGGCAGCCTTGGCTGCAGTGACCATGAAATGCCAGAGTTCAAGATCCTTAGAGCAATGAGGAGGGTGCAGAGGATTCTTAGGGCAGCAAGGAGGGCACACAGCAAGCGCACTGCCCTAGACTTCAGGAGAGCAGACTTTGGCCTCTTCAGGGATCTGCTTGGCAGCATACCATGGGATAAAGTCCTGGAGGAAATAAGGGCCCAAGAAACCTGGTTAATATTCAAGGAACACCTCCTCCAAGCTCAGAAGCCATGCATCCTAATAAAGAGAGAGTCAGACAAAAATGCCAGGAGGCCTGCATGGATGAACAAGGAGCTGCTGGACAAACTCAAACACAGAAAGGAAGCCTACAGACGGTAGAAGCAAGGACAGGTAGCCTGGGAGGAATACAGAGAAATTGTCTGAGCAGCCAGGGATCAGGATAGGAAAGCTAAAGCCCTGATAGAATTAAGTCTGGCCAGGGACGTCAAGAGCAACAAGAAAAGCTTCTATAGGTATGTCAGTGACAAAAGGAAGACGAGGGAAAATGTGGGCCCTCTCCAGAAGGAAATGGGAAACCTGGTTACCTGGGACACGGAGAATGCTGAGGTACTCAATGGCTTTTTTGCCTGTTTTCACTGGCAAATGTTGTAGTCACACCACCAAAGTCACAGAAGGCAAAGACAGGGACTGGGAGAATGAAGAACCACCCATTGTAGGAGAAGGTGCACAAGTCCATGGTACCTGATGAGATGCATCTGTGGGTCCTGAGGGAACTGGCAGATGTAGTTGCTAAGCCACTATTTTTCATATTTGAAAAGTCTGGAGAAATTCCCTCTGACTGGAAAAAAGAAAACAACCCCCACTTCTAAAAAAGGGAAAAAAGAAAGACCCGGGGAACTACAGGCCAGTCAGTCTCCCCTCTGTGCTTGGCAAGATCATGGAGCAGATTCTCCTCGGAGCCACGCTACGGCACATGGAAAATAAAAAGGTGACTGGTGACAGCCAACATGGCTTCACTAAGGACAAATCATGCCTGACAGATCTGGTGGCCTTCTACAATGGCGTTACAGCATTGGTGGATGAGGGAAGAGCAACTGACATCATCCACTTGGACTTGTGCAAAACATTTGACACCGTTCTGCATGACGTCCTTGTCTCTAAATTGGAGAGACATGGATTTGATGGATGGACCACTTGGTGGATAAGGAATTGGCTGGATGGTTGCACTCAAAGAGTTGCAGTAAATGGCTTGATGTCCAAGTGGAGATCAGTGATGAGTGGCATTTCACAGGGGTCAGTATTGGGACTGGTGCTTTTTAACATCTTTGTCAGCAACACGGACAGTAGGATTGAGTACACTCTCAGCAAGTTTGCCATCAACACCAACCTGTGTGGTGTGGTCATCACGCTGGAGGGAAGGGATGTCATCCAGAGGAACCTGGACAGGTTTGAGAGGTGAGCCTGTGTGAACCTCATGAAGTTCAACAAGTCCAAGTGTAAGGTCCTGCACGTGGGTCAGGGCAATCCCATGCACAACTACGAGCTGGGAGGAGAATGGATTGAGAGCAGCCCTGAGGAGAAGAATTTGGGGGTGTTGGTGGATGAGAAGCTTAACATGAGCTGGTAATGTGCACTCACGGCCCAGAAATTCAACCGTATCCTGGGCTGCGTCAAAAGAAGTGTGGCCAGCAGGCCGAGGGAGGTGATTCTGCCCTTCTACTCCACTCTCATGAGAGCCCACCTGGAGTACTTCGTTCAGCTTTGGAGCACCCAGCATAAGAAGGACATGAACCTATTGGAGCAAGTCCAGGGAGCTCCATGAAGATGATCAGAGGTCTGGAGCACCTCTCCTATGAAGACAGTCTGAGAGAGTTGGCGTTGTTCAGCATGGAAAAGAGAAGGCTTGAGGGAGACCTTATAGCCTCTTCCAGTATCTAAAGGGGGCCTACAGGAAAGAGAGGAGGAAGGTACAGAATAATACAGAGTTAAAAGCAACTGGAGAAAAACTGGCAGAACTATGTGACAGGGGTAATGGATGTGCCTAGGGTCAATAAATGAGGCAGGTGAAGCAGAAGGCAGAGAAATTCTGGAACAAAAAAAGAGAAAGAGCACATTGGAGAAGAGGACGAAACTTGAACAGGGGAAAGAAAAGGAGTGAAGTTGATGGAGGTGAAAGGAGGAAAGGGAAAGGCAAGTTACCAACAGTGGAGACCAAGAGACTCCAGTTGCAGTGGCCTGAAGCCCACTCTGGGCTTCTTATTGCTCTCCTGATACCCAGCACTGCTGGTACATATGGTGTCAAGACAATGCAAACTGCCAAGGAGTGCCTTGGGAGCTGCGGGTGCTCAGCGCTCCACCAAATCTGGTTCACTGTTGATAATGTGCTCCTATAGGCAATGCTTTCAATAGGTATTTTATGGGCTTATTGTGCACTCTGAAGATCTGATCTAAAGACAGCTTGCGTTAGTAAGCTTTGTTCATGCAAAAAATGCTTTCAGGATCAATCCTGAAGATAAGATACAAAAGCAAAACTCTAGGACAAGAGAACAGCTTAAGGAGTGCTGGGAGGTAAAGGAAGAAATCCTGTTAGGGATGAATTTATAAGGCCGGAGAAAGCATTTGGAGGGCAAGAAGGTAGGAGCTGCCGTCTGTATAGGAGGCAACCTCAGTGCGGGTACCGAGACAGCCATGTGTGATTTACAGGGCATAGAGAGCTTGCACACAACATGGCTGGAGTACGGAGGAGCTGACAACACGGAAGTCCCATCCAAATTCAACAAAAGCAAGGGAAGGTGACTTTCAGTGTTGCAAGTGTTTAGTATGATGCTGAGCCTTTGAGAAAGGACCATGAGGGAACCATGGCCATAATGATGCAGGGTGGCTACCATCACTTAAGAAGAATCACTAATTGTAATAACATCTGAAAATGTCATAAAGAGAAAGATCTTTGGCCACCAAAGAGGCCTTGTGATAACAAGCCCAGGGCTTATTGCAGAGGATGTCACACAACTGCTGTAAAAGATAGCTCTTACTGACAGAAACATGGACAGGGAGCTCTAAAGGAGCAGAAAATGAGTTGCTATTTGGAGACCAGAGTGAGGCAAAATGATTATAACGTGGCCAGGGAATGGTAGGGACATCACTAAAAACATGAAAAGGGTCTCTCAGCTAAGATTAAACAAACATGATCCATAAATCTTGTACAGTGAAATCTCTTCTGCTGAGAGCTGCTTGTCTGAAAGGTGGTTATAATGCTGTCCAGGGAGATTTTAGTGTTAAAAGAGATTTTTTTTCCCCATCAGTTAGCTCTGGCAGAACAACCTGGGCTCAGCTCCAGGCCTGTTTTTTTCCTATTGCTCATCCTCTCTAGCAGATTCTGCAAGTCTAATTAGCAACACAGGCTTTGGCCCTTTTGTTGGCATAACGATGCTGTGACCTTTACTGACCCTTTGTATCCTTCTAGTGACCCCCGTGCAGCCTGGTGGCTTTCCAAGGGCCTGAGCAGTTGGGAAAGCAGCAGGCAGCCCTGTTGCTGGTGCTCCGGATCTCAGCTCCTTCCTGTAGGATTTTTGGCACTGTGGATTTAGCAGGAGTAAAAAGCTTTGCAAACCAGGCAGGATTTGCACCCGGCTGACTGCAAACTGCGAACGGGTCTGCAAGGTGAGAAAGGTTTTATTTTTGTATTGCTGCTCTTTGAAGTGAAATTCCTTTGAGGTGATTTGTCCCGGAGATTAGCAAAAATAAGTAGTTGAGTCTTTGGCTAGCACACAGACATTTTTACAGCAAATTACAATATTGGAGGGCTCTGTAATAAGTCCCATGCAATAAAGCTATCTACTTTGCTGTCACATACTGTGACTGTATGCATACTATGCATACACTTTGCCATTTTGTCACATTCTGCACTGTGTCCCAAAGCCTCATCGGCTTTATTTCAGGAATTATTTGGGACCTTTTGCAAAATTCCTGTCATGCAAACCCAGTCCCCAAAGACTGTGGTGCATACCTGAACTCTTGTGGGGAAAACCATGCCTGCCTGCTCACCCTTCTTCAAGGTTGTTCTGTCTCACGATAGAATGGCTACCTTGGGATACCTGCAGTGCCAAAAATTGTGACAGAGAATGTGTCTGAACCTGTGGCCCCCCGTTCACCATATCAGCAAGAGTGCAAAGGCTGTGGGATTATCTGGATTCGGGTAGGTGAAAGGACAAGCCCTGGCACTGAAAACTGCAGAGCAAATGGTGAGTTTTTATTTGAAAGCAAAGTTCAGAGCAAGTGAGTCTCCTTGGAAGAAACTAACACTTGCAGAATGGCACCATGCAAATAAACAAGCTAAAAGCCTGTGTATTTCCTCTGTCAACCGCACCACGAGAATCAGGAGCAAAGCTCAACACGTCTGTCAGGGACAGCAGGATGCTGGCAGCATACCCAAGGTGGCAGGTCTCTACCGCAGATGCCTGTGCTGCCTGCCAACACTGGCGGCTGGCACTGAGCCCTGGCAGTAGGGCAAGCGGATGGTCTTGTACCCTTAAAGGGCTTCTGGAGGCCAGGAAAGCCATGGGTGCAAATCAAGCCACCCTGAGCATCCGGTAGTGGTGTGGAGCCAGTCTTTTTGATTTCAAATAGATTTGCCCCATCAGCCTCCAGTGAGGCATGTGGCTCACTTCAGAAGGCAAAGGCTGCAAGGAAGGGGTGGATTTCCATCCTGGTCCCTACCACAAGCCTTATGGAGCGAGAGATAACAGTGTTTAGAGAGGAGTGATGAAGTCAATTGCTATAACTTCTTCTGCATAGTGGATATTCAGGACTGAGCCTTGAAGGGAGGGGAAACAGGGTCAACAACAAAATGTTCAGGAGCAATCTTCACTGCAAGCTTTTTCTGATGTTATAAAGCATCTCCCCTGTCCTGGTTTGAGGTAAAACAGGACCAATTTTGTTCAAAAATTTTGCTTCTTAGCTAGGCCTCTTCTAACCACAACACCCCCTTGATCTGTTTTTCTTCCAGTTTCTAATTCTGTGGTGGAAAAAGGCCTTGACTTTGACTGAAATGCAAAGGAACCGTACCTACTTCAAAACTGTCTGATATGATCAGCGTCTTAACATATAGGGAACTACACGTGAGTGCAAAGAGGACTGGCTGTACCTTTAAGACAAGGTGTCCTGTCATACACAGATGTTGGGCAAACATGATCTCCCCACTGTGTGGCTGCAAGGGAGACCATGACCACAATCCCAGGAGGTCAACAGGAGTAACTCTGTATACAGCACCTATGTGAGGACCGTGTGAACACTGCACCCAGTCCTGATGTCAAACCTGAAAAAGCAGTGAAGGGACAGCGAAAAACAAGAAAATGACAGAGTCAAGGTTTGGGAAACATTCTACACTGAGAAATATAAACAGCTTAGTCTTTTGAATACACCGAAGTGGAGATGAAGAGGGGGCTTGATCCACCTGGATGGAGAAGAGACGAGTTAGCATGGAATAGAAGAAAATGGATGGAAGCCACAGTTAAAAAATACTTGCAATCCATTCTGAATCTATCTGACATTGTAGGTAATTATCAGAAATTAGGGGTTTGGTGTACAATTCCTACAGAAGGCTTTGTTGCTTGTGCGTAGCAGGAAATCAGATGTATGACCATAATTGTCCTTTTTCACTTTACAAATTATAAGACTGTTAAAAGCATTGGTCTCTTGTGGCCTACCTCATCATAGCGGAAAGTGAGTGCTGTACTGAGCATCATGCTGCTGATGGACAACCCTTTGACCACCCACCAGCATTGTTCCTCACTCTCCGTCAGCCCTCCTCAGTGTCAGTACTGCTCTATTGAGGCAGAAATAGGCCAGAAATTACCTCCCAGGCCAGCGTGGGTGTGCTGGGAGGGCGGTGACTCCAACTTCTCAGAGCCGTGGTACCTCGGGGCTTTCTGATGGGCTTGTCCTGGCACAATTACACCATATACACAAAGCACAGGTGAAGTGGCAGTTCCTAAGTGAACTGAATAGGTATATCTTTTCCATTTTCACATATTTTTAACACTCTTTTCTGCTGTGATTTGTTATATCATCACTTAATTGCACTAACATTGTTAAGTGTTTGGTGCAATGGAATTTTTTCTTAAAGATGGTAAACAAGAACTTGGCTGTGTGTATGCCTTCCTCTCTGTTGGACACTTTTCCACTCAGACTATGGTACCTTGCTTCTCCCCCCTTTATTTTGCTACAGTCAGCACATCACCTCTGCTGCCAGTGTCATGAAGCCTCATCAAAAACAGAGGTTTCAAGGCTGTCTTGCATCCATACTGCCTCTGGGAATGCATGCCCTGGGGGCTGATCGTGAACAGAGCCACCGCATCCATTTTGCCAGTTATACCTCCACGAAGGTGGCGTCACTGCTAAAGCCATTTCCTATGTATAAGATGGCTCGTGGACCCCCAAGTGTCCACCAGAACACTGCAATCACTCTGTAGTGTACTCCTGACTTGCTACAAGGGAAAACAAAAATATCACTCTTTTCTATGATTCTTCCTTTCCAGCTCTCATAATTTTTTCTAAAGTCTAACAGGAATAGTTTGAATTCCTCATGACTGTGACACTCCTGCACTTCCATCCCCGTACACTTTGCAGTATTGATGGTGATACAGAGTCATTACAGAACAGAAACAGTGAATATAGCAAAGCAGAAACAACATAGGCTCAGTCTGTCACAACCAGAAGTACACAACATTCGAACAGCAATCTAAATGTGTTATCTATATCCTCCCAAAAAACACGAAGTATTTTTCCTCTGGATATACCTTGTTATGTGCCCGAATATAAAAATCATCATACAAAGTTCCAAATATTCCCCAAATAGAATATAGGTAATCAGAACTCAGTTGTAGCAAAAAACCTTTCTCAACTCAAAACCTCCTAAAATGGCTGTCTACAAGATAGTGGGAGAAAAATGTCACATGGCCTTTTTGTAAGAGAGGGAGAGAGAAAGAGAAGAATAGACAATATTTTAAATAATTTTTAATATCTTAATTCAATACGCTGAATGCTCTGTTTCCTCTGACAGCTGACTATAGCCTTGAAGTTTGCAGAGAGACTTTCATTTTTTCCTCTCAAAAGCTCTATAAAACAAATAGTATGGGAATAATAAAATAAATTCTGAAAGGTTTAATTTGAGATCTCGAGTCAATCTAATTTTCAGTGAATACAACAGTCCTCATGGACCTAAATTTACTCTCCTCTTTCATGTAAATACTCTACCGCATTTTGACTACAATAAATATCAGAAAATGCTTCTTTTTTGCACCCTTTCAAACTTTGAGGTACCTCACAAACATATTTTGGGGGGGGGAGTAATGATTTTCACTGTAGAAAATGCACTAAAACTTATTCATTGGCAAAAACAGCAACAGAGAATATTTTTTACTTAGAGATCACAATCTGCAAATGCAAACTCTAATTATCTGTTAGTCATTATATCTTCACCTGAAACATTACATTTGTCCAAACTGTAGCAATTTGAATGTAAAAAAGAAGAGACTCACCTGCCTTTCTTGTATACCTCATGTATTTCTTTTCCTTGTCGGTGGGCTCTGCATTCCGTGGATAAAACCCATCCCCACAACAGCAGGAAGATGCTAAAATGCATTTTATGGACAGTCAACATGTTACCTGAATGTTCTGTATCCAGAAATAGTCCATACAAGAAGAAGAAAACCAAAATGAAGATCCTGTTCCTCTTTTTAAGACATTATCGGTCTGATCGTTATTGGAAGGATGTTTACTCATACAAAAAATCATCCTGCAGTATTTAATCTGGACAGTGGGGAAAGCAATTTCCACTAAACCTATAAATCCTTCTACGTCAGATGGCAGGGATTTTCTAGCAGTGTTGAATTCACGTATTCTCAGAGAACAATTAATTTTCGTCAAAACAGGCTATTTTATTAATTAGTTTAAATTGAACCCTTTTCAAGTACCTGTGGGAAATGGCATATGTATATCTCTGCCTGGTTAACCAAAGTCATGCAGTTGGTCAGGCAGGTGTCATTAGTTGTTCTTTAATCACCAAACTTATGTGTGTAGCAATGACATTTGTTACAGGCAGCCCAATAGATTGAAAAGCGATAATGAGACTATCAGTTTTGAGCAAAAACTCATTTCCATTTAGCTCTACAAGACAGTATTTTGACCCCGCGTGTTTTTCTACATTGCTTTAATACAGAGTGGTACTGTGGCTGGAGTGGTCTGTGCTTTCAGGTCTTGTGTCACGTACCTCACTGCTCTGCTGAGCAGGGTCTCTGGAAAGTGTCCTGGTGTACCGAGGAATGGGGGGGCACAGCATGGGGGATCTAGCTCTCCTCTCTGCACAGAGCTGTTTGGAGGGTCCCTGCCGAAGCAGAGCAGCAAATGCCAGAGCTGCAGGAGAGCTCAGGGGCTGGTGTGCTGGGTCTGATGTGGCTGACAAAATTTAGTATTGGTGCTAAAGAAAACAAAACAGCATGGGCAGAAATACACAGTCGAGGCAGCCACATGCCCATCTTCTTGGTACTCACCCTCCCTCACACACCCTCTCACCCCACAGCTGTGTTTACTCTCCTTCTGCTCTCTGCCTCCCCGCAAGGCCTTACAGCTCTGGTCCCACCTGCACCTTATCACAGAGACATTACCCAGTGCTCTGCAGACAGCACCAGCCTCATCCCACCTCTTTGCTGACATGGCCCTTCTTCCTCTGCCTGTTACCCATGGATTTCTATTTTAGACCAGTTCGTCAAGTCACCCATCTCTTTTCATGAAAGCCCTTTCTAAAAACCCAGGGGAGAGGATCTCTACCTGGTCTAAGCTGACATAGCTTTGCTGACTTCAGGGAGCATTTATACTGCCTCGGGATCCACAGAAGCAGCATATCAAAACCCACTGAAACGTCAGTCCATCAACCAAGATTCAATTTAATCATTTGCTGGGCTAAAACATTTCCTACACAATGTCATGCAGGCTTCAAGGGATGGGCAATCAGTCACCAGCAGTTTGTTGCAATGGTTAATTGCTGTCGCTATTCAAAGAAGTTGTACCCATCTTATCTTTAAAAATTGTCTGCATTCAGTTTCCACTGACTCACGTATCCTTCTCAAGGAGGACAAAAAGTACCTTAACAACTCTTCTTTCCACCTGTGGTGATATTACATATACTCTCCTCAGTCTTTGCAATAATCTATACGAAGTTTATCACACCTTTCATCAAAGGAACTTTTTTGTATCTTTGAGATACATTTTTGTTACTTCATACACACTTAAAAAAATGTTAGTCTCTTGCTTATGCACCAGACGAGCAATGGGGATTGACAAGCGAGGGATAACTATGAATTCATTTAGCTGCCCTAGAAAAGCTAGAGGTCCATTGGTACACAGGAGAGGAGGGAAACATTCAATAACAGAGGGAATTTACTAAAAGAAGACATAGAGAAGGCCAAAAAAAAGTGTTCAATTCCCCTATTTTGGATCATTGTTCTTAGAAAAGTTAAAATATGAACAATTTATAGAAGAATCATAGAATGGTTTTGGTTGGAAGGGACCTTAAAGATCATCTAGTTCCAAGCCCCCTGCCACGGGCAGGGACACCTCCCACTAGACCAGGTTGCTCAAAGCCCCATCCAACCTGGCCTTGAACACCTCCAGGGATGGAGCTTCCACAACTTCCCTGGGCAACCTGTTCCAGTGCCCCACCATCCTCATAGTCCTGGAACAAATCATCAGACAACTTGTAAACTCCTGGAAGAAAATTACTGGATGAGGGATAGACATGGGATCATGAAGAACAAACATCTCATGAAGAACAAACACGTTGAACAAACTTAATTTCTTTCCCTGACAGGCCAAGAAGCTTCATAGCCTGGGTAGAAGAAGTAGATTTAGATAAGCTTTCACGCCATCTCACATGAGTATTCTCATAAGCAAGACAGGGAAGCGTGGTCTTGATGAAATATTTGTAGGACTGATGCAAAACATTGCTAGCTTTAGCTTGGTTTATCTCGCAGTACCTCAAGACCTGTTACCCATGACTCACTACCAACATGGAAGAAAGTAGCAATTTTGCGAACAATCTGCAAGGAAGCTGTGAACCATCTGGGTGCATAACCCAAAGTGAAGACTTGAAAGAGTAGAAATGGCACAGTATATGTCTTGAGGTATGTAAAAGTCACTTCAAAGAGGAAGATACTGAGTTTCAAATGGCCACAATATGTGAAACAACAAGTAACAGGCTGAGAGATTAGTAAGGGGAAAATGAGGTTAGATGCAAGATTAGATACTAGAAACATTTTCTAACAATAAAGACAGTGAAACATTCTGGTATATTACTTGGGCAGAGTTTGCAATTGCCATCGTTAGAAGTAATTAAGAGAGGTCCTGCTAATCCTGTTTAGGACAAATGGTTAGACTTCTCGGGGTCACTTCAGCACTATTTCTTTCTGATTTTCCCAGAGGAAAAATGGTGGAAAGTTGGCATACAAAAATTAGTACAAATGTGAAAAATTCAAATATCCAGGGAAAAGATA
The DNA here is from genome assembly GCF_000708025.1 of Charadrius vociferus. Lineage (NCBI taxonomy): Eukaryota > Metazoa > Chordata > Aves > Charadriiformes > Charadriidae > Charadrius > Charadrius vociferus. Next base: position 5,353,432 of record NW_009648955.1, read on the forward strand.
AAAAATGGCTATGTGTCCTACATATGAAAAATAAAAGAAAACAGAAAAATTGAACAAAATATTTTTTAATACTGTCCTCAAATTTTGCTTACTTTTGAGCTTGAGTAGATGGAGAGTTAATTTTGCCTTCTTTCTCCATGAGAACTAGAGATTAAAGATATTCCACTGTTTTCATTCAGTAGATAAAAACGCTGTGGATACCAAACAAGAAAAGAATGAATAATTTGCCATGAACAGTACTTTCAACAAGTTCGTCTGTTTTTACAGTTTGTAGACTACCTGTGAGTTGACTGCAGTCTCCTCAAATGACTTTATTATTTAAGCTTATCAGCTGATATATTTGTGGGGAGGGTCCTAAGGATTTGTGACAAAATTTTTTAAATTGTAATTGTTATTTAATTTTACTTGGTTTAAGCAACACAGGACTAAATTTTCTTCTAAGGCTTGGAAAAACTGCACTCTTAAAGGACTCCAGTGTCTGAATTTGTGAAAATAGTTACTTTATAGCCAGCTATGGTATGTGGGTTTCCAGGTCTCAGTGTTTTCGAGCTCGCCAGGTGCAGGGATGAGGAGGAGTGAGACCCGGGCACTTGACCCAAGCTGACCAACAGGATTATTTCATAGGATGGACATCACATTCAATATAAATTAGACAGTTTGCTGCTAAGTGCTCTCTCTTCCTCAGTGTCTGCGATCCAGAGAACTTCTTGCCCCGGTGCCGGAACCCTAAAGCCTTCCCTTCCTCCTGAAGCCATAGCACTCACGGTATCCGACATTTGCTGTCCACTGCTGGTAGTGCGCAGCTTCCTACCAATATAATGGGCTGAGTATAATCCTTGTATATTTTATATATTTATTTACAATACGTAATCAATATTGGTTCTTTAGTGTTATTGATTTTAATAATCTAGTCTTATTCTATTAAATCTGTTTATATTTCAAGCCTCAGGTTTCCTTGTTTTTTTCTGATTCCCCTTCCCTGGTGGGGAGGAATTATTGGGTGACAGAATAATTATCTAAACAACAATAAATTTTTGTGGGTTTCTCAAACCATGACAGTTTGATAATCCCTAGGTATTTTTTCCTGTTGACCCATCAAATGAGTGTTCACAAATATAAAATTAAACATACCCTCTTCTTTCCAGATTCCCAACTAGTAATAACTTAAGCACTAACCTTTCACCCACATCTGACAACATTCACCAGATCTCAGAGCAAATTTTAAAATGCCAGCTGAAAGCTACAATACCATGGACTTTCCTAACTTTCCCTTGACTTTTCTAACTTTCACACCAGTTCTACAGATAGGAGACAGGCATCCAAATGTGAAATTATTGTGCCAAGTCCCTTGTAGATAGTCAGTAGCTGATCTAGGAAGGGATCAAGAAGTGGGGATGGATTGTAGATCTGCAATCAACCGGGCAATGTTGAGTTTCCTGTAGGAAAGGGCAACTATTTCCTTTTAACAGCTGAAGCCATCTTTCCTGGAATGTTTTTGTGCTTGAAGCCAAATACCAGGCTTATTTGGATTAGAGTGGGAGCTGAATGCAAACGATAAACCAGGAGAAAAAAAGCATCTCAGGCAGCTGAAACAGGAGAGGCAAAAAAATTTGAAGTTCATGCTCCAGTAGAAATGAATAAAGTTTAAATCCTTCATGTCGGAGGGCAGTCCCCAGCAGCTGACCCCATGCACAGGGGCCTATCCGCTCCCTGGAGGTGCCATCCCCAGCTCCTGCTGAGCTCAGGGGCCTGCTCAACACCTACCAGCTGGCACCACTCTCCCTGCTCCAGGGCTTTAGCACTTCAGTCACTTTGTTCCTCAGAAGAGTTCAAAGGGACCATGAGCTTTTACTTAGTTACTGTGGCCATCTAAATGCAGGTTTCCCAGGCTGCTTGGGACTGTAATCCTGTATTTCCTGGGGTTTCATTAACAAGGGATGATAAGAAATGTCACAACAATAAACATTTCACTCCATTTGACTCAACCATGTCGTTATAATTTCTTAAACAAATTTAGAGCCAACCAAAGATACACTTTTTCCATTTGACCACAGAAAAGTCAACTATTTGCCTAATTCTATTTAAAACCTATCTCCTAAATGACAGCATAGTCAGAAGAAAAAATTCACACTTGTTTTGCCTTTAAGTCAGCTGTGTGCTGAGACACTGACCTCATTAGGAGTAGAAATCCGGTCTGGAGGACAGTAACACAAGCCACCACCCACACAGAAAACCAGAAGTACTTTCGGTGCCCAAAAGGGCAAGGCACAACCCCAGGTAAGTGTCTGCCACAATAATAACTCCAGTGAAATCACAAACTCAGCCTTCTCTTGTTTAATTAATTACCCAAAGCTTCAAATTGTGCAGTAATAGACAGTATAGATCGTGTAAATACCCCTGGAGCTATAGTCAGACTGCAGCAGCCACACATAAAAGACCCTGTAGTATTTACACTTTCTAACGTTTCCTAATGTGTATCTGCCTTTATCTAAAAGCTTTTAATGCAAATGTGAATGAATGTGTCACCTCTGTTGTGATTTACATTTGCAGGAGCTGGAGGAGCACAAGAGTACCTGTGTAAGTGATAGGATGCTGATTGACTTCTGGAACGTGATTTCCCCTGTGCAGCTCTGTTTCTTTCAGAAGCAGCATGCTGTGTCTCCAGGGCACGCTGGTTAGAGTATTGTTTTTTAATTCTTTAGTGCCTTCAGCCATGGGTGTTGTCAGAGATTTTAAAAATCAGGCGTAATATGAAGTTGGTGGGGCTTCTGAATCTGTTAGTTGTGTCTCTTTTTAGCAAGTGTACTTCCATCCTTTGGGACATGCTCGCTCTGCGTAAGGTGAAATACGTCAGCTGGATCCTTCATGTTTGTTGGATATAGGACCACCTCCAAGGAAGATATTAGTACAGATGACGAACAGCATTTGAACAACCTGGGGATAAGTGGCATATCCCCCGAGTTTCACTATGGTGGTGTCAGCAAAGCTGGTGGCCATTCATAGCACCTGTAGCTCTGCTCTTGCACAACCAGAAATCAAACTTTCCAGGAAGTTGAGAGGATGAGAGAAGTGTGAATACATGTATTTACACTGAGATGATTAAAAACTAAAGAAGCCCATGCAGAAAGGGAAAGAAGATACTTCCTCTGCAGGCATGAGGGGCAAATACACTGTGTTTGTGGGGAGCAGAGACCAGGAGCTGCTGGCAAGAGCAAGGCGGGAAGGAATGTCCAAACAGGATGATTTTACTTTTCAGTGTTGAAGACCAATGTATGAGCTGGCATAAGTATGCTCTAGGATGGGAATTGTGTGACTTTACACCGGCCAAGAATTTCACCACAAATAGCTTTTGTGCTTTGTTATCGTATTTGTCTTTATGGCCCTGTTCCTCTCTGGTCTCTCTTGCACCCCTCACTTATAACATCACATCGGAGTGGGTTCACATGCTCTTTGTGGAAAACTCTGGGATTTCTCCAGGTGTGACAAGGACATTAGTGGACCTCAAGAAATTGTAAACACTAATGAATAATTAGGCTTCCAGGCAACATGAATGGCAGGAAGGAGACAAGTGCCAACGAACCCATGACCCCAAGCCTTTTTATCACAGAATAAAAGTCAGATAGCAGCAAGGCACTGTACATGTGCCTCTAAGCCGCTATAAATCCCTAAATGGATTGTGCACTGTATGAAAGGCAAGGGAAATAGGTCAAGCCTGCACTGGGCAGAACCCTGAAAGGCTACAGCAAACAATGTGCTTGAGTGAATTGCAGTGCGTCAGGACTAATGCATTCAGCTGCTGTCTCTCACTGCTGAAATGAATAACAATTCTACAGCACCCCAACGAGGCACATCTTTAATACCACTCTGGTTTCATTAGAGCTCTTTGCTCAAGGATGTCTTTGTCCACCCAATGCTTCTTTTCTCCCCACATGGTGTGTCATTGTGTCCGTGGAGAAATATTTGAGTTTGCAAGTGTCTTTACGTGGTCTTACACTCTGTCTGAGAGATTATGTGCATTGCGTGCTGAGCTGTGTCCTTTTGTTTCAGCCTGTTCTGCAATTTCCCGGAGCTGCATTAGCTGGATTAGGCGGCTTTGTGTGTACTTGGCCACGGGGCACCTGACTTTCTTGAGAGAAGGTTCTGCTACTAAAACTGGAAAAAGACACTTAAAAAAATAAAAGATAAATAAAAGATAAATAAAAGATAAAAAGACACTTTTAGATGGATACTTTACTATTAGCAGTTTAAGACGGATGAATTAAAATGTTGAAACACGCACACTAGTGCCAAGTGAAGCCCATTAGGAAGTATTTTTGTCAGATATACTATCAGATATACTAGAAGAGGCAGACATGGGATGCTACTGGTGTTAAGGATTTCCCTGATGCCCCCCAATATGTCCTAATCCCCGGAGCACACTGTATACTCATTTACCAGGAGCGACCGCTCTCTTAAAGGCTGTGAGTTTAGCTGTGTTGGAAGATCCAGAGCTAAAAGGTATGAGAGCATTCAGACTGGATTGAAACTACTCTCTGCACATCCTGTATAGGGACTAGTTTCACTCTGACGACTAGATTCTGGCCCTCAGCCCTCCTATCCAGCCCACACCATTCCCCCTTTTTGCAATAAGTACATTTCTTACACATACAACCCTAGATAAAAAGAGTTTCCCAGTTTCCTCTACTGTTCTCACAGTCCCTCTGCATCACCCCCATGGATAATTTCATCGGTAATACACTAAGGGCCCCTGCCTGTTGACCAAGGAATAATTGAAAATGCTTTTCAAAAGACAGCAACAAAATGGAAGAAAAAAAAAGGATGATGAGTCAGAAATTCTCATACACAAACACCGAGACTCCAACAGGGCCACCTTGAGGCAAAAGCTAAAGCAGATATGAACAACAGCTACAGAACTGTCAATAGCAATTCAGAGAAGGCAGAGGTGCTTAATAAGAGAGTTGTTCTGCCAATATTCAGAGAAGATTAAATGGACGACTGGAGTAATTACAGCCCTCAGCCTGACACTGATCCCAGGCAAAACATTGGAATGGCTGATATGACACTCAATAAATAAAGAGTTAGAGGGTAATTTGATTAATGTCAATTAGCATGGCTTTAAAGAAAAATAGATCTTTCCAAGCTAATCCTTTTTTGATTAATTTAAAATGTGTTTGCTGGAGGAAATGAAGCTATGCAATGTGCTTCTCTAAGGCATTTGATGCTGTATCACATGGCATTTTGATTAAGAAACAGCAACAATACAGTATCAAGATAAAATAATGACAATATTTAAAAACTGGATTAAAAAAAAAACATGTTGATATATTACTGTAAATGGCAGATCTTCATCAGGTGAAGCAAATATCTCACCAAAGAGACTGGGTCTTCACCCTGTTCTATTCTGGCCAATGAGCAAGAATAAAACACAAACTGCTTCCCGATTAAGCCTGCAGTGACATGAAGCAGATCAGAAAAAATGAAGGATCACTGACAAAGAGAAAATGGAATAACTTAGAAAGATCCAGAAACTACTAGTGTCATATTACTACTGCTTATTGGAAAACTATCCATCTAGCAGTCAAGAATGTGGGTCATAATTTTGGGATAGGGAGAAGTTCTGGACATCAATGCAGAACGTTCTGGGAAAAGTAACTGCACGGTATCTTCCCATACAAAAAAAGTGGCAAAAAAAGTCTCCATTTTTGCTTGCTTGTGTGTTTAAAAAAGGGGATATTGCGAGAGTATTAAGGTTATGTTACTTCTTTACATATATGATACAAACTGTCTGAATCTTGAAAGCAAGAGTTCTCTTTCCAGAAAGCTACATTTATTAAAATAGCTTTATTAAAACTGTTACAAGTTCTGGTGGCTGGAAGACCACAGAAGACAAATTTCAAATAGAAGTACTTTTTTTTTTTTTTAACAGTAACCAATACAGTTTATTTCTCTACTAGTGTATTTTTTAAATGAAGATAGTATGATTTTCAGAAGGATGTGAGCTAGTTCTCAGGGATAAATGTGGGGAAGTCCAATAGCCAGTGCTGTAAAGAAGAGCTGATTAGATGATCAAATAATCAATGAGCCAGGCCCAGAGCCATCAATTATTGGCACCAGCTAATGTGGCAAATTCTGATAGTGTTTTTGAAAGACAAGTTTGTTTGGATCTGACAACCTTTGCTGAATTTGGCAGTGATAATTAACTTCAGAGGGCAGTATGTTTTAACAGTTAAGTTTTATATGATTATTGGTCAAAAATAGGTCCTTAAAGTAATAACAATTTGTATTTTTTAAAATAAAGAGAAACAAATATTACAATATTCTGCCTTGGTAGATGTACTCTGAGGTACAGAGTAGTTTTCAGTAAGTTGCTTCTTGGAACAACCTACTTCCTTGGGTGGCCATCTGACGGACCCAGCAACCAGCCACCAGTGATCTGTGTGGCCATCACTCACAGGACTCACACATTTCAAATATAGCTTCAGCATCACTTTTAACTTTTTCAATCAAACACTAGGCATCTGTATGGCTTATCTTGGATTTATTCAGGGATGAACACACGAACAGGACAACTGAGAGAAGCATTTTCAAGCTATCTAGTCTACTGACAGCTTCTGGACTGTGTCCAAAGCACTCTGCACCTCCCAGCTAGAGCAGTCAGGGAGGGCTCGCCTGTCCAAACTCCTTACCTGCAGCATAGACGGCTACATCAGACCCAGCCATCAGGGGCTGCTGGGGAGCCCCTAGGCTCTAGGAAACAGTACATTTTATCGGGACACAACTGTCTTAAGTCAGTCGGGTGCATTGCCTTCCAGAAGAGGCCGTCTCTCGCTACTGAGGAGGACAGCAGCCCTGTGCAGGTGGCTGGCGTACAGAGACCTGCACCGTGGGATCCTTCTCATGGGCCTGTAAGAGTATTTTTCTAAGTGTGCAGAGTCAATGATGATGTGAGTGATGTCAGCAGTTCCATCTTTTTATTCTTGTTTTGTTCTGACAGAATCTCATATGTTAAATGCCCATGGTCAACCTGTCCCAATGGCTTCCTACATGTCTCCCCTTGCTGGAGTCACTGTAGCCTTTTCCTTTTGGCACAAAGAAATCCAGAAGCTTTTATTTTCCTCTGTGAATATGTTGCAGCATCTCCAGCTCTGTCAGTTCTGAGATATTTCATGGTTTTGCACTAACATTGGAACATGGCTGCAGATCCAGGCAGCTCTAACAACAATATTCCTTGAATTTCTATCCTAAATGATGTTAGTCTGACATTTGGATGTACTGAAGCTCTGTGAATTATACATGGTCATTTGGAAAATTACCAGCTGGCTCCTTTTCCTCTGCTACTGATCTTCATCACTAGAACACTGGTGCCTCAAAGCAGCAATAAAAAACAAACTGAAAAGGTATTATGGACTGCACAGAAACTCACCGGGAAGAGAACAGCAAACAGGAGCCACAAATCTCTAACATGCAATGCTGATTTCAGTGACCAGCTTCTAAAAGCTGCTAGATGAGTTATCGCAGATGACCCAAATCGCACAGATAAACTTGTCTGACACAGTTTTACCACCACAGCTGGTACTGTTTACTGTCTCTGGATCTCAAACTGCCTGCCGTCCTTCTAGGTCTTCAGATCTGTGACAAAACAGAAATCTCACAACAGACATTCCCCATTGTGTCTCCCTTTAGTCTGTCGCCAATAAGTATAACCCCACTGGTGTGCAATTGCTCTGTCCTCCAGATTTGCATGGGAGAAACTGAGTTATTTTAAACCATTTTCTCAACAAATTAATTCCCTGACAAAAATTCTTGTACTGTATATAGCTTGGATTTGCACTTTTTTTAAAAATTCTATTCCAGCTGAAGCAATTGCCTGCTTTATTTCTCCCAGGATCTCAATTCAGCAAAACATTCATTTGCCCAGTTTGTCTCACTGCTGTTGTTAATGTCTTTATACAAATAGATCCACAGTGGAGCACATTGTGTATCTCCACTAGCTTAGCTTCTGCCCTTTGTCTGCAGATACCATATGGTGTAATATGGGAAGACATAAGACTAACTAATAGAACATAAGTCTGACTGGAATAATTAACTGAAATAAAATACTAATAAGACATCTTGTTTTGCAGCAAAAGACTGCTAGTGCACAGGAATCAACAGATGATTATGTAGCATAGAAATCACTGCCATTGGGAAATGAGCAAGTATGTCTGTAGAGCTTCTCAATATTAGAGCACCCTGCTTGTCCTTCTGCAGAATGAGAGGGTTCCGTATGTGTCAGCACAGGCCATTCTTGGAAGTAGCTTACGACACTGAGGGGAAACAAAAACCAAAAAAAACACTCAAGGATACTAACAAGTTGTTCTGCCAGTCTGGCCCAAAAAAAAACTTCCTTTCAGATTACAAACTGGTGATCACCTAATCCTGGGCACACAGGAAAAACACATCAAGCAGGCACCTAAAAGCTTTTCCAGGACAAGTCTGAAGAGGAGAACTCGGTGGCCAGCATCCTGCCACCATTTGTCACCAAGCTCCATAGCACTATCAAAAGAAATGCTAAAGCCCCCATGCCCTTTCTGTCAGTCAAGTGACATATGAACAAAAGGAAGTGTTTCAGTGTCCCAGGCTGTGAGGGTGACCAGCTCACTACTGAAGCATGTGTCTTAAACCCCTGTGATCCAAACAATTGACAACCATCAGCTTCCCTTACCACCAGCCTTCTTGCAGCACCCTTGTAAAGAAACCAAGAAAATGGATGCCCAAAGCCTATATACTCATCTCCATAAACTCATCAAACCCCATCTTGCAACACTTTAGCTTCTCTGACCTCACTGCATGGTGAGTAACACGGTTTCTCAACATTAGTGATAGTCAGAAATCTTCTAGTTTACAGTTTTACATTACTTATGACCAGTTCTATTCATGACCAGGTTACCCTTTGACAGCAGTAATTCTCCTTGTCTGATATTTATCCTCCCTGAAGTGTCCACAGACTGCAGTCATATGCCTTCACAGCTGTGATTTTGCAAGGCCCAACAAGACAAGCTCTTTAATTCTGTCCTTGTAAGACATCCTCTCTATTTCCTTAACCATCCTGGGAGTCCTTCCCTACACCTGCACCTAGTCACATGCATATTTCTTCAGCATAGGTAACTAGAACTGTACAAAATATTAAAAATGAGGTCTTACCATATACTCTACACCTGGCAATAGTATTTTCTGCCTTTACCAAAGAAGTCACGTGCTATAGCATCATTAGCAACCTCTTTAGTATCTAATTTTTCCAATGCCCTACTAGTAAGGGAGAGCAAGTCACATCACTATTAAATGTGGGGATTCTCCAACTGACCAACACAGTCAGACCTCTCTCCTCAGCCCCTTACAATTGATGAGCCCATCAGCACTTAGGAGCAGTGCATCTGACAGTCCAAACTTCCTGTGGTTTCCCCAGACACACAAGTTTCATCAGCAACAGCAGATCTTTCCCTGATGTCACACACTGTCAGCAGAAGAGGATGGCTGCATAATTAAACTCATCTGGGTTCTCAGTGGACCTCAAAATGTTGCAAATGGCAAGAGAGTTTTGATGAAACACTGCGTATCAAAGTCCTAGGGCTGGATGGCAGCATCTGTTTCCACTTACGGGGCATCTCTCTAGATAAGGGTGGTGCGTACAGTGCTATCCATCCCTTACGAGTGCTCCATCAGAGTGGGCCTTCTGGTGTTGGGCAGCCTGCTCACAGTTAGGAGGCGCTCCTTTGCCCAGCTAAGCTGCTTCTGCTCCTAGTGGTACCTCAACGGAGGCTGCTGAGATTTCTCAGGGACTCAGCAGAGCTACCAAGTCACAATTTTTAATCCTGTCATTTCCCGACTGCCTGGCCAGAAGCAGATATTAACTGTCACGTCTTAGTGGCGTCACAGATTAGTGTTTGGAACAGAGCTTTTATTAATTTCAGTTTTGATATCATTTACAATTTTTTATTAGTGTCATTTTGATGTTCTTTTTGTGGCACAAATTTTCATTGATCTCTTGAGACTTTATTGAAGTATTTGATAGGCTCATTTCACATCAAAGTCATAAAGCAATGGGGCTTGGATGTGAGACCTTCAGCCTTGGTACCTGGTTTCTTGCTATTTGAAGAAATTGTTTGGAAGCCAGACTTTTTATTAACACAACCACAGCCTAGAGCTCATGTATTTATCCCACGCCACGGTTTTAACTTCTCCCTTTGGTTTCCAAGGATATTTGAATCTTTATACAAGTATGAGCTGAGCCTTAAGAGGAAGTCTTGATGTTTGCGTTTCTTTTCCGATGAGCACACAGTGAGGAACAGGCTTGCTTTCCTGCACCATCTCCTAAAAAAGTCTTGATGGTACTTTCTGCTCTTAAACCTGGGAGATCCAACTTAGACCAGGCTTCTCAGGGCCGCGTACAGTTGCATTTTGGGTACCTCCACAGGTGAAGTTTCCACAGCCCCTCTAAGCAGCTTTCTCCTTCTACCTTGCTGCAGCTTGTGACTACTGCCACTTGCTGTTTGCCAAGCATCACTGAGAACAGGTCTCTGCCCCCCCAGAAAATGTAAAAGCCTCCTGAATGTGCTGTCACCATTCACCGGGTGAAGCAGTGCTTCCTGCACTGACCTGGGAGCAGTGATTAAGCAGGGGACATCCAGCTCAGCAAGGTCACAGAGGCTTTGACCTGCTGCAAGCAGAAGCTGTATAGGAAAAACAGAGTGCCAGATGTTGAAGGGGAAGGAGTACATCACTGGGATTGTAATGTGGTAGGTGAGCTGTGTTACAGAAAAAGCCAGTTTTTTTGTTGTTGGTTTTTGGTTTTTTTTAACTTCCCCACGTGGTTTCACCATTGTTTCTTCTTTTCCCTTCCAAACCAGGTCAATGATGGTTATATGAATCCGTGCACGTCCCACTAAAACAGTCACATGCTGAAGCCATTGAAAAGAGCCACTGAAGTGTATGAGCGAGCATGAGGCGCAGCGCCAAGGGGGACCAGGGCACAAAAAGTCCATCAGAAAGGTCTCAGAAGCTCACTGAGGGGGAACAGATAGAAGATGCAGTTTTTATCTTACATGGGTCTATTTCCAAATAAAATAGAGAAAAGTGGATGTACACCTCCTCGCACGCACGCTAGCAGAGTGGCAGTTTAGAACATACTAGATACACCCATAAAAGAGGAAAACCTTGACAAAAGCACAAACATAATTACTATAGTTTTTGCTATGACCATTTTGGGTTCTCACATCATTGCTTTCTGCGCATTTGTCCTCTGCCTGCACGTTTGTCCTATTTACCCTGTCACAGCCAGCACCTTACCTTGCTAATTCAATCTCTTGCTCTCATTTCATTACACATTCAAGCCAAGGTATGCAGGAGCAAATGAGCCACAGCAGCAGCAGGACAACGCAGCCCTGAGTAGCTGCCTGTCCCCCAGGACATGTGTCTGTATCCTGGATGCCCCACTTCTGACACCAGCACCATTTTCTTGTGTTCCACCTGGGACTGGCCTTGGGGACCTTGGGGATGAGATGGGACGGGAGGTAGGCCTTACACCCAGCACTGAAATCTGTGGCTGCTTCTGTAATTGCAGCTGGGGGAATGGGATGACCCCCAATTTTTATTTCCATTGGGGTGCAGGGACACAGAGGATAAGGAAAAGAAGGGGAATTTTTGTTGTTGTTCACTCTATTTTTCTCGTGCTTTTGCACCTGGAACACCAGCTCGGTACTTTCTCTTTGCCAGGGTCACAAGTCCTGCAACAGATGGCTGCGCTGGCAAGTGACGCCGACCCAGGTTGGCTCTCTGCCTCTCAGAGCCCATTGTGGGCAGCGGTGCAGGCAGGGGGACAGCAGCTGGGGCGATGGTGCTGAGAGTCGTGCAGGCAGGTAGGCAGTGCCGGGGACTGTGGTGGAGGTAGTCATGCACGTAAGCCAGCAGTGGTGCAGGCAGGCAGGCAGCAGAGCAGGCAGTATTGTAGGTGGGCAGTGGTGTGGGCAGCAGAGCAGGCAGGCAGTGGTGCAGGCAGCGTTGTGGGTAGGCAGGAAAGCAGTGCAGGTAGTTTGTGGGTGAGCAGGCAGCAGTGCAGGCAAGCAAGCAGGTAAGCAGGCAGCAGCGCAGGTAGCAGTGCCAAGTGGGTGGGCAGTGGTGCGAGCTGGCAAGCAGTGGTCCAGGCAGGCAGCAGCAAGGGAGGTGGTGTGGGAAGCAGTGCAGGCAGGCAGGCAGCAGTGCAGGCAGGCTCCCACCTGCTGCAGACAAGCAGCTCCACAGCTATTTTTCCCGGCTGCCTGGCAAGAGGGTTCCCTGGGGATGGGGGGCTGGCAGGGATGTCCCCGTTGTGCAGCCCCAGCATCATCGCCCTGGGGCCAGGGTGGGTCAGGGAGGAGATAAAGGGGGTTTGGGGAGCAGCTTAGGGCTGATTGTGTGTTGGTCACCCTGAGCAAGGCGTGGAAAGGGAAGGAAGCATAAAAGCAATGCAAAAAAACCTTTTCTTAAGGGGAGGAATAACTTTTTCATGCAAAAAACCCACAACTAGGGGACTTTTCTTTAATACATATGTCGCCTTTGAGGGTCTTGCTTATACAATTTACTGTATCAGGGGAGTTTACCTCAGCACGAAAAAGAGATGTATATTTGTAAGCAGATGTGTATTTGTACCTGGAAGGAAATGACACTCTCCTGGTACCCTCTGGGGAAGGGAGAGGATTGGGGAGGTCCCTCACAGGCCATAAAACTGTCTAGGGTGGGGAAAGTCTGAAAAGTTGCCACAGTCCGCAGCTGCCCTAAAGCGTGGATAACTGGAGACTTCAGGGGAGCCAGCTGAGCAGCTCCTGCAAGCAGTAAAACTCCCCCAAAGATGAAAAAAACCCAAAATAAAATATATGCCTCCTTTCTTCCCCCTCCCTCTTCAAAAAACATCACTCTCTAATTATGGAAAGCTGCCTACCATTAGTGGTTTTGTTTATGGCTTTGGTTTGAATGGCAGTTTCACTGAACTCTCAGGCACTTGAAAAGGAGCTGTGATTTCTTCGGAAAAACCCTTTCCCCTCCCTCTTGGGCAAGAGTGAATTTGTTATCAGAAGCTTGATACTAATAGCATTCGAATGGTTTATTTTTAAAGGAAAATAATATAATTATGGCAGAGAGAAATCCAGAGCAGAGCTAATAGAAGGGGAGACAGTGGTTTGAGATGCTCTGGGCAAGGACCCAAAAGGCAGACTCTGGGCATGTGTAGTTGCAAGTTTATGGCTTTGCAGCATAGCGTGCTGATGTCAGCCCAGAAATACTCCAGGAAAAGCAGAAATCTCCTCTGGAAACTCAGCCCATTGTATGTAGGAACATGATGGCTGATTTTTGTGGTGAATATATAAAGCGTAACATGTCTCGGGAAACAACATGCCCTTGCCAAAAGAAAAAATATTCTAAGATCAGACTTAAAGTTTGGTTTTAACAGGAAGAGAAAGTTGGTTTTCCATGACCAAAAATGCGGATACGACATGATTACACTCGTCCATGGATTATAAACCTGCAATCACTGTAGAAAAACGGAACTGCACGTTTTTTTCCAAATATGGGCACTTTCACAAGTGTGACCAAAAGACTTGGGATGTCTCATTAGGTTACTGAGCATACCCACCGCTGTGAGTGAGTATTCCTTTATGGCTATATTCCACTCCTCTGTGTCAAAGGAAGGAGATATGTTTCTTTTTGGCCACTGCACTGAAGAAATCCTTGTGTAAGAGGAGACTCTGCGAGACAAACCTGCTTTCCCCTGTCTACAGTGGGCCCCAGGTAGGATCACTATAGTTCTGGCAGAGAAAAAAAGGAATGGTAGAGAAGTATCTGTGAGCCCTGTGCAGTGGAGGGAGATGTGGAAGAACTGCCCTGTGTGCCCACAAAGCCCCAGCACACACATTATCATCAGCCATCAGTGCACAGTGTCCTGCACTAACACCCAGAGCTGAGCCCTGAGAATGCTGCTTCTCCACTGTTTGAAAAAAAAAAAAAAAAAAACAGAGCAAAATCATATTCCTCTCTCCATTAAAATATTTCTGGAAGCCTTTCAAACTTTTTCCTTTTGTTCACTTCCTTCATTTCCCTAGCTTCATTTGACAGCAAGACTGAGCAAGGAAATTAAATAAAACCAGAAAAACTACAAAGCAAGCGTTTCTAAAGCAGAATGTTCTGAGACAGAAAATGTTGAACTTTTTTTATGACTCAATTCTTTTAAAACCCCAAAGCCCAAGAACATATTGGCATTTCTGCAAAACCTTGTCTGATCTTTTTTGCCTTTCTGTAGTGCCAGAGCAAATAAAAAATGGTTGTCATTAATATGTACATGCTTTTTGCACATGGCTTCTGCAGCTCCTTAGAAGAGCTCATCTCTCCATTTTGCATTAAAGCATTCAGTGTGCCAGAGCCAAAAAAGCCATTAACAATCTCCAGGCAGGCACTCCTTTAACAGTAACTTCTTTCGTAGCCCAGACAAAGTATTAGAAAATATTCAGCATTTTTGAAAGATGATTAAGACAACCTAATGGGGCTGTTCCACTTCTGATGTCAATATCCAAATGTTTGCATTATGCCGCTCACTTTGTAATGGTGTCACAAAATTTTCTGATGGTTATAAATGTGGCCTGTAATTTCCATTACAGCACATGCAGCATCGCCCATGAGTAAAAAGAAGTTGTATTTTGCTTTGTGCTGAGAAGTATAAAGCTGCTGATGGACTTTGCTGGTAAAAACCTGTGTGAAAAAGGCTCAGAGAGGGGTCAATGACCATGTTCTCTGTTCACATCAGTACTCAACCCCCATTACTTGCATAGCAGCCTGTCAGGAAGCCCTGTTTGCACACCCAGTTAGCATCAGCTGATGGCTCTTTGGTGGTTGGGAACTTCTAGAGATGCCTTCTCTGGGCAATGTTATCCTGGGCAGCAGCCCCATGGTGTTTCCTTTTGCCTCTCTCATCTGCCACAGTGTCCGGTTTAAGCCGTGGAGTGGTTTCAAGGTGCTGCTGGCCGGGCTGTTGCATTGGCAGCACGATCCCTCAGCGGTGGTGCCTCTGCCCTCCCATCCCCAGGGCTTGGGGAGTGGGAAGCCCTTAGGGGCAACACCGTGCTCCCAGACACAAGCACAGGGCTCTTCCATATCTCCTTAACATGAGCATAGGTAAAACGGCAAAACCTCAAAGGAATGACGTAAATAGAAATTTGCAGTGTTCAGCCTCGCCTCGCTCCGGCTGCACCGATTAGTTGCAAAGTTAATCACCTGCTGCGCCTCTTTTGAAGTCTCTGCCTATGACAGTATCTCCACCACCAGCCTTTCTCCGCATTTGAAGTCCTTCGCCTGCACAGAATTTACTTTGTTCTCACACTTCTTACAGATTTAATCTGCCTTCCGCAGAAAAGCAAGGCGAAACGGAAAGGAGACGAAAGAAAACCCCAACATCTGAGAGATGCCATTTTACCTGCTGAGGACCCATGCTGCTCAGGAGATGCAAGTCTTGTTTTTCTTCACATGTCACGGCTTGTGGGGTTTCTCCTACTTCATGCACATTTATTTTGTGTAAGTCAAGATACAGTAAAATATAAAATGCTCAAGTAAAACAGAATAATTCTTACTTTAAGGAATAATTGTAAAATTCCTTCTAGAGTTTTCCTGAGTGATCATCGGTACATCAATAGGAAGATTCCTATCAGATCATCAGTAAAATTAAATATAGTAAAAAAACACTCCTCACAAGTACAAATCACTTTCCTGTACATGAATCAGTTTAATTACAATCACTTTTACTATATCGGTATCCTTAGGTCACAGGATAATCATAACAATTTTTCTTCTTCACTGATAGAGTAATTATTGACACTATTTATTGATGTTCCAATGGATTTGGCTTTCCAGTGAGTTTTGCTTTTGATCTTATGGCTTTGGGAGAATGTCTCAGACTCTCTGCCAGGGTGGGTGCAAGTGCCTCTGAAAGTCCCCCCGGCAAGGGTGACACTGGCACAACCTGAAGAGATGGTGTCACCTGCGGAGGAGCCCAGGAACCAGCTCCTAAACCCTCATCTCAAGGAACGTCTTAAGGGAGGGAGGGGAAAGTAAGAGAGTCAGTGTGAAGTGTATTGCCCTCTTGCAAGAGGAAATGAAGGTCCCGGGAGCCTCCTTATGGCTGCAAGGGTGAAAGCCTGTGTGTGTGCATGTGCCATGACACCGGCCACCCTGGTCTGGGCGGCTGCTCGGTCCCCTGCCAAAACTGCTGCTGCTTAAGCTGGGTTTGATCTCCTGCTTTTCCCAGGCGGTTTCCTCACAGCTGCTGGAAGGTGAGGGCTGGCTGCCCCAGCCCTGTGTGCATGCACAGCCCCATACAGCTGCATGCCTGCTCCTCGCAGCTTCCCAGGGAGAGTCCATACAGCCCACTGTGCCCTGACACCCACTAGCCAGCCCCAAGCACCTGCAGCTGTCGCCAGGGAGCCGGTTTCATCCCTCCAGATGTGAGAGCCCTGGTATACCTAGGGCTGCAGGAGGCCATCTCCTGCCTCCCTGGGGCATGGGGTCCATGCGGTGTCCCCCTCCCGCCTCACACTGCCTCTTCCGCCACATCTGCATCACCAGGCTATGGTGCAACATATTGTATTCTTTAGGAAACAAGCTCAGCACTCCTGGAATTAGGATCTGAATGACGCTGGCTGAATCATAACCTTTAAAAAATAGCAGATTTTTTTTTTTGGGTCTATTTTTCCTGCAGTGGAACAAAGCCGGATTTAAAGGTCTGCCGTGGGTGGATGATTGCAACCCTTGATCCCCAGCCAGAAGCATTACATTACATAAAGAGTTTTTTCTTCATTAGGAATTAATCTGTGCTAACCAACTGTCAACTGCTGGTAACAACCATTTATTAACATGCTTCTCTCCCCAGACTAGGGGCATTTAACTGACTTATTACATTAGATGTAATATGAAAATGCACTTATCCATATCCCAGGCACGCACGGGGCCCAGCTTTCCGCCTGCCTGCCCACGCGTCTGCTGGGGCAGGGGAGCGAGGGCAGCCAGGCACGGCAGGGCAAGGGCTCAGCCTTCCTCCTAAATCTCTGCTGCCTGGCTGCAGGACGTGGCCTCAGCTCCTCAGAGCCTCCCTGCCGGAGAGTACAGCTGATAAATGAGACCCATCCTGTGAAAGTCCTGCTTCGGATTATACTGGGGGCAGTATTTGCTACCATGGCAGGAACTAAAGCTTGCAGCGGTGCAGAAGGCATGGAAGAGCACTTCTATACATTTATGGGATGCGTGAGTTTACTGAGGATTAAGGCAGGAGAGGGGTTTATTCTGCCCGGTAGATTTTTTGTAAATGTTCAAAACTCATCACTTCTGGGCGGCCGGGTAATCTTAGCAGGTGTTATAGTAAGGATCATAGAATCATGGAATCATCTAGGTTGGAAGGGACCTTGAAGATCATCAAGTCCAACCATCAACCTAACACTGCCAAAAGCACCACTAAACCATGTCCCTCAGCACCACGTCTACCGAGCTTTTAAATACCTCAGGCAGCCTGTTCCAATTTTTGATAACCCTTTCTGTGAAGAAATTTTTCCTAATATCCACCCTAAACCTCCTCTGGTGCAACTTGAGGCCTTTTCCTCTTGTCCTATCGCTTGTTACTTGGAAGAAGAGGTCGACCCCTACCTCTCTGCAACCGCCTTTCTGGTAGTTGTAGAGAGTGATAAGGTGTCCCCTCAGCCTCCTTTTCTCAAGGCTGAACAACCCCGGTTCCCTCAGCTGCTCCTCATAAGACTTGTCCTCTAGACCCCTCACCAGCTTCGGTGCCTTTCTCTGGATGTGCTCCAGCACCTCAAAGTCTTCCTTGTAGTAAGGGGTCCAAAACCGAACACAGTGTTTGAGGTGGAACCTTACCAGCGCTGAATACAGGATGATGATCACATGACTAGTCCTGCTTACTGCATGGGGTTGTTGTTCATGGATGAGCTATCACCTCTATGTGGTATACTAAGACATATAATGAAATAGCTGAAAAACATATACACCCAAAAAAAAAAAAAAAATCAAATTCCAACCTCAAACCATGCCATTTCTTCCGCAGAAGGAAATGGTGGGGGTGAGCAGGGCTCATACAGTTTGATTGCAGCAAGGCTGCTGTGAGGCTTCCTTGTAAACAAACTGGGGGGTCTTCAAGGAAGGTCACAGACAGAGTGAAGGTCACCTAGTCCGAAGAAATGAAGAGTAGAGGAAACCCAACAGATATCTGCACAAACTTAGTTACATAAACTTTCTTTCATACCCACTGCAGGTAGCACAGGGCGTAACGGGCCCAAGTTACAGCAAGGGACGTTCAGCCTGGCTACCAGTAAACACTTTCTAATTTTAAGGCTGGTTAACCACTGGTATAAACTGCCCGGGGAGACTGTGAGATTGCAGGTTGCATGAGCATCTGTCAGAAATTATTTAAGCGCAGTCAATGCTGCCTTCGGTCATGGGAGCTGGCTGGCTGGCTGGCCTCCCCATGGCCCCACCGAGATGGTTTCGCCTGACTGGTGTGGCAGCACTTGGCGTGGCGACCTCATCCCGGTAGTGGAGACATGCCCTGAGTCTACCATTTCTTGGCCAGCAAGGTGTCAGTGTGGGCTTCAGCTGGGCAGTGTCAGCTGGGCTGGGCTTCACCACACCATGGCAGAGCCCCGATGCCCACTGAGGCTTTGCGCTATGCGTGTGCCCAAGCACCCAGGGTCCAAGCTCAGCAGCTTCACCCTCTCCAGCCTGCCCATCCATTGAGAAACATTTTTCAGCCTCCTTCCCTCTTCTGCAGCTGCCATCAGCTTGTTTCTGGGTGGCTCCTGATCTCTTCTCACAGCCTCATTGGGAGCAGAAACGAGGATCAGGGTAACCACCAGAAGACAGCTGGAGGGGTGTCTGCTTGGCAGCAAGTGCACATGAAGTCTTCGAGTCTGTTACCTGCCCTAATGACAGCAGAAAGCAGGGAGGGTGGGCTGAGATATGGGCAAGGTGCTCAAGGTGTTGAGACACAACCAGGTTCAGGGAGGCAGCTGAGAAATGGCACCAGGGGCAGTTTAACACCACAGAGCTAAGCATGGTGGACAAGCCTGAAGACTCAGGAGGAATGATTGCCAGAGCATTCAGCTCCATCCAGGCTGAGCCAGGGACCAGAGGCATGCCTTGGAGCAACCATGAGGCTTTGGAGCAGCCTCTATACCAGGAGCAGACATTCCTGGAATCAAGTGTGAGCACTTTAGGGCTTAGGCAGCAGCCCAGCAGCATGGGATGGAGAAAATGAAGAATGAAACTCTGGATCCAAAGTGTTTGCTGGGTGCTCTGGTGGGTCCTCCTGTGGGCTGCCTCCTGGACCTACACCCGCCAGGCAGCCAGGCCAGACTTCTCACGGCTGCATGCCATGCATTTGCATCATGTTGCTTGACACCTGAACTGAAGATAAGTCTTGGACTTCTTTCTGAGTCTGCTTCCTCCTCTGCGAAATCAAACAGATACTGTTTTTTTATTTGTACCAGGCTGTTTTACCTCCTCCTAATTAAACTGCTTCAAATAATTGGTTTTTTGGATTCACATGGTAAGGAAACAGGGTTTGCACTTGTAAAACAGCCTTGATGGTTTCTTCCCTGGCAGAGCACCAGCACGAAGGTGGTTTGCACTGGAGCTGTTAGTCATGTATTTTCATGGCTTTTGTCACCAGCTGAGACGTGGGAAAACATATTGACATGCTGTAATGTTTACGTCAGCTGCCAGAGGACTAAGGAAGAGAAAGCACATACATTACAGCGATGATTAAAGAAAAGCTGGAGAAGTGAGGAGCAATTAATGGCTTGGCAAAATAATGCCTTTGGCACAGTCACAAAAATACTTTCATTCATTTGTGGGGGGGGCTTTTGTCCTCTTCTTGCCTCTTTCACCCTACTTTTTGTCTCTTTTTTAAAGAGGCCATGTCCTGCTAAACACCTTATGGCTGGTCCTGCATGAGGGTGGGCAGGAGATGTGGAGAGCCCTTCTGTGGGAGGGTGAGCTTGGGGAAGGGTGAGCTGATGAGCAGCATCGCTCCTGGGCAGCATCACTGCTGGGTACCATCACCACCAGCCAGCAGCACTGCCGGGCACCAG